>NC_081296.1:114076900-114379930 GCF_030435805.1 Mustela lutreola | reverse complement strand
GACTAGTTTTCCGTACCACATTTGTTGGATTTCAAAATCATACTCTTTCCAATGGGATTAGGAAAGGTAGCTGGTTTAGTAAAGGTAGCTGTGGAAGTAAACATTGTCCAAAAACTTGTCAGACTTGGAAAAACTCTGGGAGAGAAGGAAAGTGCCATTAGAAGTAATCATGGCTGTTTAACACCTGCAGCACAGGCACAAGGGTATCAACCATGAAATTAATCAGTCATAACAGCTAAATATCACCAGAGCTACAACAGCCATTTACTTGGAGAGTTGTTATAAAAGCACTCAGAAGCTGAAAAATGTAATAAAAATTGACAAACTGTGTGCAATTTGTTATAAGGGCTTTGTTTGCAAATTAAATATGTTTGCAAATTAAAGAGCCTACAACATTTTCCTTGTTCTAGACTTCTAAGTTTTACTTTTTCTTAAGGTTCTTCTTGGACAGGGAAAAAAACACATACCAAGCAGGCAATTTTCCAAAAATAAATAAAAATTTACTTTTATTGTAAGAATTTAAAAAAATCCTTTACAGAATTTATGGGAAAAGATCATGGTGCATCATGGAATGCACATTGTCAAATTGTGTGAAGCAAGTCTGAAGGCATACGACCATAACCTAAGCGTATAACCATAACCAAGTGTAAACCCTTTCCTTTCTTAACTTGTTCTTCTGAAATTAAGATGATTGATTCTCCCTACCTCCCAAACTGAACTGCAGTGTAACATATTGAATTCTCAAATTAAAAAATAAAATCATTATTGCACATTTTTTTCTTGTGGAAAGACAACAATATCCCTAAGCTTACTTAGGTGTTTAAGAAAATTTTCATATGACATTATTAATCATTTTTTTAAAGATTTTATTTATTTATTTGACAGAGAGAGACACAGCGAGAGAGGTAACACAAGCAGGGAGCGGCAGAGAGAGAGGGAGAAGTAGGCTTCCTGCCGAGCATGCAGCCCCATGCGGGGCTTGATCCCAGGATCCTGGGATTGTGACCTGAGCTGAAAGCAGACACTTAACGAATGAGTCATCCAGGCGCCCCTGAAGTTATTAATCTTGAACTTGATCCACATGTATTAAAAGGAAGAAAATCAGTTTTTTTAAAGCCCATAAAGCTACTACAGTACTGCACTGAATTTTAGCAGCCTAAACAAATTAACTTATTAATGAAAGGCAGAAACAAAGTCTATATTCAGGTGTGACATCAACTATAGAATGATTTCTTTTGTCATTGGTAATTAAACAATATACTTACCATAAAAAGTGAGGTACCCAAAGAGTGCAGATACAAAATAAATGAGAAAACTTAAAACAATTGCTGTATGGGTTACATTTTGCATTCTTTTCTTTGAAGGGCTAAAAGACAAAAATGGCAAAAGTAGAAACTATGATCTGAATTATATCTAAAGAAACAAATATCTCCCAAGCTAGTTGTCAAGAGGATTCCTTAATTGCTCAAGACCTACTTTATTAATAACTATATATCAGAATTTCTGATTTGAAATTACTGCGCAAAGATTATGCTTCCAGGAAACATTCTCAAGTTGGATGGAAATAACTCTCAATTGTTTTTATTTTTTTGTGTGTCTGTAGATATTTATTTTTTTTCCAACTTCAGGTTATCTTTATTAATAATATTAATAGGGATCACATTAAATTTATATATTAACTCGGAGAGAATTTGCATATTTAGCATATTGAGTTGTTCTTTTTTTACTTTTTTTTTTTTTTTTTAATTATGTTCAATAAGCCAGCATATAATTTGTTTTGTTTTAAACTAACACTTAGGGGCACCTGGCTGGCTCGGTTTGTAGGGCATGTTTTGGAGTTGTGAGTTCAAGCCCCACACTGGGTGCAGAATTTACTTAAAGACAAAATCTTCAAAACAAATAAATAAACTAACACTTAGAATCCAGTGATAGGAAAGAATGATTCATAAAGGAGAATGTCATTTGATCTGAAAGACTAAGTAAAAAGAAGTTCTTAATATACTTAAAATATTTCAGGATCCTATGGTACCTTTGAAGTTCACAGTATATTGGCAATATGGAGGTATGGCAGAGAAATGAAAAAGCCATGGTAGGTATGGCATAAACACTCTGGAAAAGAATTTAAAAAGATGAAATTATTAAATGCTGTTCTAGTGAAGCCACTACTTCAATTGATAATAAACTCAGGTCCAAAAAAAAAAAATCAATTTGGTCAAATTTATTTTAGCTTGCACAAATCATCTCTTTATAAAATAAGGTGTTTTGTTTTGTTTTTAAAGAGAGAGACACAAGTATGGTCACCAACAAATGTTTTGCTTGATTGTTTAGACCTCCTGTCCTAGCCACAGTATTTCTTGGCTGGCTTCTATAGCATGTTCATGGTACCACCCACCGAATCTAAGGGAATACTGAAAATACTAATCACATCTTAGCATTTTTAACTAGGATCTGTTTCAATGGGAATGAATATGATAAATTCTAGACTGACAAATTCTTAAAGATCCACTGAAATGCACAAACATAAGTGTTTTCTTAATTAAAATACTTAAGAGCCAGAGGAAGTTATAAAGCAAACAAAAATTATCGTCTAAGTGAAAATACTGTCTTTATATAATGAATGGTGATGATTTACTTTCTCTTTTTTACCATAAAAAGATTTCCCTCTAACAACTTGAGGCTCTTTGACAAAGACTCCAGATGAGTGAAGACCTGTCTTGAAATATAATGCCTCCTAAAATATCGGAAGGGAGCTGCAAAGGAAAGCTATCGCATTTCCTGAGGCTGGATTAGGGGAATGAGAATTTAATTCACAATTTCTTTTAAATATATTGCTCAATGTCCTGGCTTGTCAATTACTCTACAGAGATCTTTAAGGCAGATAGCCTTTACCGTGTAAAGGACGTAGTAATCTCCCTTACGGAGCCGGAGAGACATTTCTTATTGAAAAACTGGGGATAAAAAGGAAAATTCTTCATGGAGGACGTAGCACACTAACCTGCTACACTAACTGAGTTGTGCCGGAGTGGAGGGGATTCTAGTATCTGGGACTTAGATTTCAACAGAAGCAAAAAATGTAGAAGTTTCAGAAGAAACTGGTGGCAACGGGAAGACTTTGGGCTCTTCTGGAATAGTAAAGTAGACATCCATCCATATCACAGCTCCTGTCTCCTCTGCCAGTGCTCAGGGGCTCTTACAGACACTTCCAGGATCCTGGTTCCCAGAGATGGCAAGGAGACTTGGTCTTCTAGTCTCTACTCCAAGCATCATAAATTTCAACTTTGGAATGTCAGCCAGAAGATACATTGGCAACACTCACTTGCTGATCCAATGATGAGGCTGTTTAGCTACAGACCGAGGTTCTACTCACTGGGGAGGAGTTTTTGATATAATTGGCTATTTAGCTTTACAAGTCCAGAGGGCAACAGGAAGTCTGTATCCACAGAGGACCTTATTGGCCAGACCAGACATTTGGTAAATCTGTTCTTTTAGGCAGTGACCCATTTAAAACAAGCTCCATTTAAAGGCATGCCAAAAAAAAAAAAAAAAAAAAAAAAAGGTGGCTGTTTCATAATGGGCCACCCTGTGTTAAATAATATTATTCTTCTGGTAGGCAACCCTATACTTAACACTTTCATGAAAATTAATTAGTTACAGGTACAAAGACCTAAGAGACCCTGTTATACAAATCTCTTAAAACTTGAAATGTGAAAAATCAACCAAAAGTATCTGTTAATAACTTACACACCTCTTTGGAGAAATGAAAGAGCCTTGGTTTACAATCATCTGTAGCATTTGAAATCTGTTTAAGAGAATTGAGGGGAAAAAGAGAAACCAGCAGTCATTAAAAGTCAGAATACATCAACAAAAATGATGTATTTATTATTAGTAGGCTTTCAAATAAAAATATTTCAAAACAAAGTTCCAAATTGCAATATAGTCATTACTTTTTCATTAATTAGGAAAAAATTCATTATTAGTCTGATTCCTTTTTTAGCTTAAAAAAAAGGAAGAAACAAAATATAAACTATTACCTGGAAATATTGCTCTACATAATTTAATGGCAGAGGACAAGGAATGGACCACTTTTTAATTATTACCTGTAAAAATAAGTAGAATCCACACTCAAGATTATTTCTTGTAAAATTCATGACAAGAAATTGATTTCAAACAGGTCAGCATTATTTTGATTAAACTAATACCATATCAAATAATAGCTATTTGATAGCTAAAGATTCTTTGCTCATATTGTTTTTTTCCAGTTAGAATGGGTCATCCTTTAACATGGTTACCTATCTTGAGGGGAGAGGGGATGCTGTATATCTGTCTAGCGGGGTTCTCCCCCATTAAAGATGGAGAGTCTTCTCATGTCAACTTTCAAAACCCCAAAAGCATCAAGGCATTAAAAAAAAGTACACTCAAAGTGGGAACATGATGTTTTTAGTGACAATGGTATATATACTATGGCTATTTGTGGACCTGGCACCAGTAGCAGATAGAGAAAAATTAACAGCAGTTTGGGAAATGGCCACAAGCAGAAAGAAGTAGGGAACTCATGCAAAGCAGGAATTTAGGGATTTCTGATGAAGAAGTTCTGCACTGCTGACTTTTTTAAGACCTGTATTACTTTTAACAAATGTAGATAAAGCAGGCTAAGAAAAGTGCACATAGCTAGCAAGCTCTAGCTGTTAAAAAGAAATCTTTAAAAAATTCAAAGAAATCCAGAGGGATGAAAATCTCTCGGGATTTTACTCTGGATTGTGGTACCACCCTCCTCGACCTACACTTGTGGTTGTGTGGACATTACCACTGTTGCAGTAGTTTCAGGGCACGTAATTACTCTGCAAATATTTGCTCCAGGCTGGAACCCAGCATCCACAGGGGCAAGGGAGAATAAAGGAAGCATTTGTCCTTAGCAGGAGACCAATAAGTAAATACTAGTCCTATTGCTCTTTGGTATTTATCTAGTTTTTGATTTTAACTAATTCAAACAAAATTTTATATACTGATAAAACAAATCTAAGAAAAACATACACTTCTATAGTTAAGTTAATGAGTGAGCTAAAGAATTACTCTTTATTAAAACCCTCACCAACTAAAAAGAAAAGGAAATAAAAGGATAAACTGAGCAAGTTGCTTGGATATTTCTAGGTAGGTTTTCAATATGAAATAAAACTAAATGGTCAACTTACCAAGACGGGGAAAAAAATCAAAAGCGATAATTTCAAATCTGTTTTCTGATATGTTTTCAAAAAAGTATGAGGAGGGGGCAAGACAGAAGCTAGAGCAGCAGTGTGGTTCCTGGTCTCTCTCTCAGCGCTACTTCAAATTCAGTGTTGCACATCTCCCCCTTAGTAGCAGTGGTGTGGAGGTGGCAGCAACCATGTACTGAGCACCTGTGTACCAAGGACTTTGACAAGGTCGGAATGTGAGTGAGCTCATTTATTTTATTAGCTATTATTATTACTTGGCTTGGCAATCAAAATATTTCAAAACATGCTCCAAAATACAATATAATGATTCTTTCATTCATTTTTTAATAAATTTCTAATTAATGAAAAGGTCATTAGCAGTTTGGTATTATATTAACATAAAATTCAGTTACCATAGCTAATTTCCCTGCAGACTCCTATCCCAAGCCCAAGCCTGCCCAGTGGGATGGTGAGATCTGCTGTTCTATAAAGTACAGTACAGAATGGGAATAGAAAGACACCCAACAACAAAGTATGATGGGGAGGGCTTGCTCAGGTTGTAGATAGAACATGGTAAGAAGAGAACTCCAGGGGTTAGAAAGGCAGAGGGAAAAATAATTCACTGGCATCAAAGGCCCTTCTTTCTCTCTAAGTTCTTCTCATCTTTCGAGGTGCAGCTCAAGTTTAATTTCCTTCTCTCCGTCAACTGCTATGACTCTTATTCTGAAGCAAGTAAAGCAATAATTAATTATGTATTATCGACATGGTTCTCTGTTGTTTTCCAATCAATTTTTCTCATCTCTCCTATGAGACTGACAGATCCGTAAGAGCAGTGACCACCAGTCTATCTGAAGCACTGATCATGCCTCACTCAGTGCTCAGAACAAGCAAGGATTCTGACTATGAACCATCCACAAAGTTTTCTATTTTGATTACTGGCTCATTAAAATATTACTTAAAATACTAATCTGCATTCAAGACAGAACTTTTGGAAAGAATGGCAATCCATTTGTTTTCTAAAATGGACTGAAAAAGGTTAAGTCCATCTGGTTACTGTCATTCTGAGTCACTGCTAAAATAAAATGGATTTTAAAAATTTTAGATATTTCAGAGGGGGCAAAATTTTATTTTAAAATTTTTAGACAAAATAAAGATCTGGGACAACAGATAAGACTAGGTTTGGGGGCACCTGAGTGGCTCAGTTGGTTGAGCTTCAGACTCTTGATCTCAGCTCAGGTCCTGATCTCAGGGTCATGAGTTTGAGTCCTATGTTGGGCTCCACACTAGACCTGGAGACTGCTTTAAAAAAAAAATTTTTTTTTTAAAGACTTAAGTTTTGCATTCCATCTGGTAGCAGGCATCTGCTCCAAGGTCAGCCAAGATGGGCGTTTAAAGTACATCCAGGAGCTATGGAGGAAGAAGCAGTCTGGTGTAATGCACTTTCTTCTCAGGGTGCACTGCTGGCAGTACCCACAGCTCTGTAGGGCACCCCCCCACCCCGCAAATTCCCCACCAAAGCCAGCTGATAAAGCACATGGACTGGGGCCCAAGGCCAAGCAAGGTTATGTAATATATCAGATTCACCATAGTGGCCCCAAACGCCATTCCTAACAGTGAGACCTCGAGCAAGCCCGTCCCATCATGGTGCTAACCAGCTAAGGTTTCCCAGAAGCCTTCAGTGGGCTGCAGAGGAGCCAACTGGATGCCACTGTGGGTCTCTGAGAGTCCTGAATTCTTACTGGGTTGGCAAAGATTCCAGGTACAAATTCTTCGAGGTTATCCTCATTGATCCATTCCATAAAGCCATGAGAAGAAATCCTGATACCAAATCAGCCCACAAGCACCGGATGACACAAGGGCTGACATCTGCAGGCCACCAGAGCCGTGAGAAAGGGTCATGGGTTCCAGCACCCCATGAATGGTTCTTGCCTCAAGGCACGGGGTAGACACAATACTCTCTGCTAATATAAGGAATGTTTGTAAAATCCTTACCTGATCAACAATTTAGCTCAGTCATGGCTGCTTTAAAGTGTTCTTTGTCAAAATGAGTTCTCTGTAGATTGTTTCATGAATGCATTGTCAAATTATGAAAGTTAAAGTGCAATAATGTTTGAAGACTGTAAGTGATGGTGTGTCTTGTTCCTAATAAGATAAACGCTTTTGTCTTTGCTTTATGTCATTAGGGAGTTTATATGCCAGTGTTTAAAATGCTGTTCAGGGGGCACGTGGGTGGCTCAGTGGGTTAAGCCTCTGCCTTTGGCCCAGGTCATGATCCCAGGGTCCTGGGACCGAGCCCCTCATCGGGCTCTCTGCTCGGCAGAGAGCCTGCTTCCCCCTCTCTCTCTGCCTATCTCTCTGCCTACTTGTGATCTCTCTCTCTCCGTCAAATAAATAAATAAAATCTTAAAAAAATAAATAAAATGCTGTTCGGTATAATAGGTGTAAAATAAATTCCATAAAAGTGGATGGCAGAAGCTAGCCACATCATTTATGGGCACATGTAATGAAACCTACAGCTTCACTGGGGTGATATAATATTCTGCTGGTTTACTCTCAAATGGTTGTTTTTAGGGGTTTGGTAAGAACAAGCTTTTTAAATTGGATTTTGCTTGGAAATGTGAAGAAAATCCAAATCCCTTATCATGATCATATGCAGAATAATAAAGTTAACTAGGACCCACATTTTTAGGTTTAATCCAATATTCCACTTAAGTAATTGTTGCTTTTCAAAGAATAGTTTTAAAGAATGCCACCATTTTTAGAAGAACTGAATAAACCTATTGTAAGAGGGTTCTCTTACAAATGAAAATAAATCCTCCTTAACCTAAGCAAAATTGCCTTGATTTCCATAGTACCACCGAGGTTCACATAAAAGGTGGAGGCTCCTGATTCTATCCCATGACTCTGTGGGATCTATAGAATACTGAATTTCATACAAAGCAGCCAGTAATGTATTTACACCAGTGTATATTAAAAACTAGTAAAATTGAATATTAGGTAAATGAGAAGAATCTACCTTAAGATTTGTAAGCTAGCAACCAATGCTAGGATTGGGAAACTGGCAGCCATCAGATAAGCTTTTAAATATGAGAGTAAAAAATTAAAGTCGTCTTTGATCAGAATTTTAAAAAAAGACTAAGTTACGATTTACATTATTTGGAGAGTGTAATTTAAGAAAGTAAAAGGTTTATTGACTGATTTTTTAAAAAAAATTTATCTTAAGAATTTAAAAAAATGTAATATAGATATTATATAGATTTATAAATACATATTGACCAAAACAATAAATGGAGCCATTGACACCATTCCAAAAAGTCTGGGTTGATATACACATGTATCCTTCCCTAACCACTATGTATTTCTAACCTAATTATTTAGAAAATATAAAATAAAAGTCACAATTAAAAGGAGCATTTTTTAAAAAGTGTACAGTGTCTTCACTGTGTCTTCACTGTCCCATTGTAGACCAAATTTAAGCTGTGCTCACCAGTAAAAATTTGAGCAGATGGTTTGTAAAGCATTACAATAAGTACAGAATAAGGGTCTTATTTCCATATGACTGTACAGTAAGAAATCTGCATCAAATTTAAGAGTAGCTGCCAGGACAGAAATGAATATTGTGAAAACTACAAAAGACATGCCATATCAATATATTTCACATGCTTCAAACTACTGGCTATAAAACCCAATTACTCTTACCTATGCAATGCTTGGATTGCCAATTATCTGTGAGGAAAAAACCGAGTGTTATCTAGACTGATTCTCTTTCACATCCATATGTTCCTTTGCATACATAGGTCATCCCTAACCATACAGATGTTTCTCAACCATCAGTTTATGAAACTGGACTACTTTCTAGCACCATATAGAAAAATAAACTCAAAATGGATTAAAGACCTTTAATTAGGAATAAACATGAGACCTAAAACCATAAAATTCCTAGAAGAGAACATAGGTAGTAATTTCTCTGATATCAGCCATGGCAACATTTTTCTAGACATGTCTCCTAAGGCAAGGGAAATGAAAGCAAAAATAAACTATTTGGACTATGTTAAAATAAAAAGCTTTGGCACAGTGAAGGAAAAGCACAACAAAAAGGAAACCTACTGAATGGGAAAAGGTATTTGCAAATGACATACCTGATAAAGGGTATTCAAAATACATAAAGAACATATACAACTCAATGTCAAAAAACCAATTCAATTAAAAAATGGGCAGAGGACTTGAATAGACATTTTCCCAAACAGGACATATAGATGGCCAAAGGACACATGAAAAGATGTGTCTTTTTACTAATTATCAGGGAAATACAAAGCAAAACCATAATGAAATGTTACCTTATACCTAACAGAATGACAAAATAAAAAAGACAAGAAATAACAAGTCCTGGTGAAGATTTAAAAAAATACAACCCTTGAGCACTGTTGAAGGGAATGTAAATTGGTACAGTCACTATAGAAAACAATATGGAGTTACCCCAAAATATTTAAAATAGAAATACCATATGATTCAATATTCCATTACTGGGTATTTACCCAAAGAAAACAAAAACAATAATTCAAAAAGATATATGCACCCCTACGCTTATTGTAGCACTATTTACAATAGCCAAGATATGGGAGCAACCTAAATACCCATCAATAGACAAATAGATAAGAAAGATGGGTGTGTGTGTGTGTGTGTGTACACACAATGGAATATCACAACGCCACAAAAAAGGGTAAGGTAGTGCCATTTGCAACAACATAGATGGACCTAGAGGGTATTTTGCTAAGTGAAATAAGACTGAAAAAGACAAATACCATATGATTTCACTCACTGTGGAATCTAAAAAAAAAAAAGCAAACCAAAAAACCAAAAAAACACCAAATGAATAAAAAACATAAAGCAGAATCAGACCTATAAAAACAGAGAACAAACCGATAGTGGCCAGAGGAAAGCAGGGAAGAGGGGTGGGCAAAATGGATAAAGGAGAGTAGAAGAAACAGTCCCCCGGTTGTGGAATGAATAAGTCATGGAAATAAAAAGCCCAGCATAAGGAACATAGTTAATGATACTGAAATAGCATTGTATGGTGACAGATGACAGCTATAGTCACGGTGAGCAAAGCACAGTGTATAAACTTATCAAATCACTGTTGTACACCTGAAACTAATGTAACACTGTGTCAACTATACTCAAAAAATAAAGTGCCACTGCGAAAAAGAGTCCATTTATGGTGAGAATAACTATTGTCTCCCTTTTCAATGTGGAACCTAAAAAGTGTATGTCCAGGGGTGCCTGGGTGGCTCAGTGGGTTAAGCCTCTGCCTTCGGCTCGGGTCATGATCCCAGGGTTCTGGGATTGAGCCCTGCATGGGGCTCTCTGCTAGGCGGGGAGCCTGCTTCCCCTCTCTCTCTCTGCCTGCCTCTCTTCCTGCTTGTGATTTCTCTCTGTCAAATAAATAAATAAAATCTTAAAAAAAAAAAAAAAGTGTATGTTCATGAATGTTACCTAAACTTACTGTGGTAATCATTTTGCTATATATATAAGTCAAGTCTTTATGCTGTACACATTTAAGCTTATACAGTGATGTATGTAAATCATATCTAAATTAATTGAAGGGGGAAAAAGTATATGTTCAATTCATTTGTCTCTAAGATAGAAGTCAGACAATTTGAGGTGGGGAGGGCAATGATTTTTAATGCTGATAAATTCAACAAATGATTAAATGTAAACACTGTTAAGTATTTTAGTTTTAAGAGCATCCATTAAAGTATTTCTGAACACTAACACCAGGGTTCCTTCCACTTCATTTAAATGATCTAAAGTTGTTTCACCTCTGCATCCCAACAGATAGTTCAACCTAAATTAAATGCATCCTGGATTGTTATGACAACTTGAAAATCTGGCTCGATAATATGGTTTAACTACTGAGGTGTTGTGTTGCTCCTTTGGGTACCATTTTTCTTTGACTCATTTTCAACAATAAAGAAGCGTTTAATCACATACACACCCAGTATTATACAGAAATAAACGGATACACACATCAACGCAAAGAATTAAACTTCATCTAAGGTTTTAACAGAGTCAGTGTGCTTTCCTTTCTAGTTAACCAAGAGATACTGGATTTGAAAGGATGTTCTAGCTAAGCCTCTTCAAAATAGGTACAATAATTTTGTGGAATAAAAGTGCTTTCAGTAACACACTGAAATAAAACTCTGACAGAAAACAGAGTTAAAAGATAAAAAGAAGATATTAACACAGTAAGTTCAATTTTAGTGAGGAGATAAGCAATATACTGTATTTTAAACTTACCATGAGAGCAAAGAACACCATAAAGAAAAATGATAAACTACTTGTGTAGCCAAGAAAGCCTGTAAAATAACAGTAAAATAAAAAGCAATTTATAAGGAAAGTGATCCTAACATACAGCTAAAGCTATACATCTTGGGCATGTTTTCTATTACAGTGCTTGGTATCTGGGGCTTAGGGCTGAGAATAACAACATTCCAACTATCTGTCACAGATCATTTATGCAGCTCTGTACAGCAGAATTGGAACTGGCTTACCACTAATGGTACACTGTAAGGAAAGGCTGCTCTTTAATGTTCCACTGTAAAGATTTTATTTTAGTGGGGCAGACAAAATACTACTACAAACCAAGTAATAGGCTAACTAAGCAAGGCTGAAGGCTGAACAACCTAAAATAAGTCCAAGTTCAGAATTATTCACTGTTACCACCCTTCTGCTAAAAATGTGGTACTGTGAAATTTAAAAGCCCCTTAACGTTATCTTCTTTCTTCCTTCTTTCCAAACAAAAACTGTCTTCTTCTCTAAAGACTTACCTATTTTAGGAAGAAGTGCAAGAGGGAACACAATGCCAACACAAATGATTATTAGTAGTGTTTGTCCATCAAGATACCAAGACCTAGTAGAAAAAAAAATAGTCCTATCTTAGGCACAGGAATCCAGTGCTTGTGTTTACACACACACACACACACACACACACACACAGTTATAACCATTACAACCACCCATTAGGAAAAGCCTACTTCCTTTCATTAAAATATATTCTTGAGAAATCCCATTATTCTTATTAATGAATTTATATTTAAAAAGGTATCAAAACAATGAGATGTCATTTTTCAACTACCAAATTAGCAAGTATTTAAAAGTAAGATAATAGTCAATGTCGGTGAGGAGTGACAAGGTGTACACAAACTGGTGAAGGTAGGGGTGCCTGGATGGTTGAATCTGGCTGTTGTTTTTGGCTGTTGAATCAGTCGGTTGAATCTGGCTGTTGTTTTTGGCTCCTCATGATCTGAGAGTCCTGGGATTGAGCCCCAGGGTCAGCTTCTGCGCTCAGCGGGGAATCTGCTTGAGTATTCTCTCCCTCTTCCTCTGCCCCTCCCCCATGCTCAAGTGCACACACACTCTTTCTCTAAAATAAATAAATAAATCTTTAAAAGTGGTGAAGGTAAAAACTGTGTATATTACCTTTCTGGAAAGCAATTTGGCAAAAGATATTGAAAATTTTCAAATATGTAATACTTATAAAAGATTATTAAAAATAAACAATCAGGGACGCCTGGGTGGCTTAGTCAAGTTAAGTGTCTGACTCTTAATTTTGGCTCAGGTCATGATCTCAGGGTCATGAAATGGAGCCTCCAGATGGCCCTGTGCTGGGTATAGAGCATGCTTCGATTTTCCCCCATCTCCCTCTGCCTGCCCCCACTCCTCCCTGCTCATATGTATCCACTCTCTCTCAAAAAATAAATGAATAAATAATCAGTTGGAGTGCCTGGGAGGCTCAGCCAGTTAAGTGTCTGTCTGACCCTTGATTTCAGAATTTCAGCCCAGTTTTTGATCTCAGGGTCATGAGTTAAAGCCCTGCACTGGGCTCCATGCCAGGTGTGGAGCCTACTTAAAAAGTAAATAAATAAACAATCAACAATAAGAAAAAAATATTTGTAGAAAGATGGTTACTGAAAACATTTAAAATACTGAAAAATGGAAACAAATATCTAAGACTACAACAATTTAAAAACAAATTATGGGACTATGGGACAATCATAAAAAAGAAAATTCTACACATATAATAATGAATAATATAACAATATATTGATATGAAAACATCCTAAATATACATAGCATGATTAGCAATTTTGAGGAAAAGCATAGATTAAAAATGGAAAAGAACTGCAACATCTTGATAGCCATCATGTTTTGGTGGCATTATGATGGGTAATTTTTCTTCTTCACAGTTTCCATATTTTTCAAGTTTTCTTGAAAGAGCATGAATTACCAGGAAAAAAATATTACATTTTTCATATAAAGACACGAGAATATTAAATGGAAAAAAAAAGGTAACTTAAAAGTATGATGATGTATTTGATTACTAAAAAAAACCTGAATGAACATTAACAAAAGAGCCAGAAGGATATTCTTAAAATACCAGAAGGAGACATTTCTGTGTGGTAGCAATATCAGCAATTTTTATTTTTTTCCTTGTTTGCATATAGATGGTTTCAATTTTCCAATATAAAATACATGTGTGGAAATTTTTTAAAAGTTAGAGTTAATTCCCCAAGAATTTAATAGTAAAGACTTCACTTTAGTATGTAAAGGACAAACAATTCATGAAAGAAGTACAACTAGTAAATACACATGAAGAAAAATCCAATCTCTGGTGCTAATTAAAGAAATAAATATGAGGCTGTTGAAATTAAACTAGTAAAATTATTCAACAAGTAATATTCAAGGATGTGGCACAACTGGTCCTTCAGGCATTGCTAGTGATCTTGTCAATCAGTACTACTTCTGGGAAAATAATGACATTACGTAGCAAATGCAATAAAAACATGGTACTCTAAGAAAATAATCTATAATTTAAAGAATTCTATGTGCATGAAGCTATGAATACAACATTACTGTAACATTAAGAAGGTGGAGGGAAGTCACATATATTTAACAAAAGAAAATATTAGGCCAATAAAAGCATATTCAGTGGAATGCTATGCAGCTAGAAAAAAAGACAATTTAGTAAAATGGAAAATACTAACAATGAAAATATAAAATGTATGATTTTTAACTATGTTTTAAAAAGCTTTTTGAGAAAAACTAAAAGGATAAAACAGTGATTAGGTAAGAGATGTTATTATGTCTGATTTTTATTTGCTTTCTTTTCTGAATTTTCTATAATCTTTTCACTGAAACATGCACATATACACACATGAAGAGTAGTAACCAAGTATAGTTAATGTCAGTATGGCAGCTGGAGCATCAAAGACAACAGGGATTTTTTTTTCCCCCAAATCAGTTGGCAGGGTGCCTGTGTGACCCCAGTGGGTTAAAGCCTCTGCCTTCAGCTCAGGTCATGATCCCAGGGTCCTGGGATCGAGCCCCACATCAGGCTCTCTGCTCGGTAGGGAGCCTGCTTCCCCATCTCTCTCGCTGCCTGCCTCTCTGCCTACCTGTGATCTCTCTATCAAATAAATAAATGAAATCAGGGTCAAATCATTTGGCAGATACTCTCAGAATTCCCAGCTGGTGAAAATGCATCCTCTTTTTCTACCAAGTAGCTAAAGTCACCCACTGACATGTTAAGTTAAGAAAATGGATACATTCCTGGAAACAGATAATATATCAAAATCATGAGAAATAATAAATATGAACAGAGCAATAATGAGTAAAGAAAATGAATCAGTGTCAAGAACTTCCCAACAAAGAAATCCCCAGAACCAGATAGTTTTACTGGTGAATTCTACCAAATATTTAAAGAAGAATTCATGCCAATCCTCAAACTCTTCTAAAAAACTGAAGAGAGGGGAATACTCCCAAACTCACTTGACAAGGGTAGCATACTCTTATACAAAAGCCAGATAAGGACACTACAAAAAAAGAGAACTACACATCAATATCCCTGATGAATACAGATGCAAAAATCCTCAACAAAATATTAGCAAAATGAAAACAATGGCACATTAAAAACATCATACACAATGATTAAGTTGAATTTATCCCCAGAATGCAAGAGTGGCTGAACATATGCAAATCAATAAATATGTTACAGCGTATTAACAGGATGAAAGATAAAAATCATACGATCATCTCAACAGATGCAGAAAAAGCATCTGACGAAATACAACAAAACTTTTATAATAAAAGCCTTCAACAAATTGGGTAGAGAAGGAATATACCTCAATATAATATAGGCCATATACAACAAACCTATAGCTAACATCATATTCAAGAGTGAAAGGTTGAAAGCTTTTTCTCTAAGATCAGGAACAACAGGGTGTCCACTCTCACCACTTTTATTAAACATAGTACTGGGAATCTTAGCTAGAATAAATCAGGCACGATAAAAATAAATAAATAAAAGGCATCCAAATTGGAAAGGAAATAGTAACTCTGTATTTGCGATCATATGATCTTATAGGGAGACTATCCTAAAGACTCCACCAAAATGGCTATTAGAACTAATGGACACATTCAGTAAAGTTGCAGTTAACAAAATCAACATACGGAAATCGGTTACCTTTCTATACACTAACAACAAAATATCTGAAAAAGAAATAAAACAATCCCATTTACAATAGCATCAAAAAAATTAAAATATGTAGGAATAAATTTAACCAAGCAAGTAGAAGATGGGTACACTGAAAACGACAAGATAGAACTCCAATGGCAGAATTTGAAGAAGAAACAAATGGAAAGATAACCTGTCTATGTTCATGGATAGGAAAAATTCATTTGTTAAAATGTCCATGCTACCCAAAGCCATCTATAGATTTAATGCAATCCCTATCAAGATTTGAATGATACTTTTTACAAAAATAGAACAATCCTAAAATTTGTATGGAACCACAAAAGATCCCACAGAGCCAAAGTAACCCTGAGAGGGAAAACAAAACATCATACTTCCTGATCTCAAACTGTACTACAACGCTGCTGTAGTTATCAAAGCAGTATAGTACTGGCAAAAAAATAGACACATAGGCCAATGGAATGAATAAAGAGCTCAGAAATAACTCTGTACCCATATACAGCCAAACTGATACTTTCAAGGGAGCCAAGAGCGCTCAATGTGGGAAAAGTGTCTTCCGTGAACAGTGTTAAGAAAACCAGATAAACACATGCAAAAAGTGAAATTGGTCTCCTCTCTTATACCACTCACAAAAATTAACTTGGAGTGGATTAAACAGATTAAAGACTTAAATGTAGCACCTGAAACCATAAAACATGAAAACATAGGGGGAAGTTCCTTGACATCAGCCTTGGCAATAATTTTTTGGATATGATACCAAAAGCACAAGCAACAGAAGTAAAAATAAGTAGGGTTACATCAAACATGCAAAAAGCTTTTGCACAGCAAAACAAACAATAAACAAAGTGAAGAGGCAATCTATGGAATGAAAGAAAATATTTGCAAACCATATAATTGATAGGTGGTTAATCCAATTGAAAAATGCAGAGGAAAACAACGGCCATTTTTCCAAAGAAGACATACAAATGGCCAACAAGTACATGAAAAGATGCTCAACATAACTAATCATCACAAAATACAAATTAAAACCACAGTGAGAGACCACCTCACACTTGTTAGCATGGGTATCAAAAAGAAAAGCAATAACAAGTGTTGGTGAGGAAATGGAGATAAAGCAATCCTTGTGCACTGTCAGTGAGAAGGTGAACTGGTTCAGCCACTATGGAAAATAGTATGGAGGTTCCTGAAAAAATTAAAAATAGGGGCATCTGGGTGGCTCAGTCGGTTGAGCGTCTGGCTCTTGATTTCAGCTCAGGTCATGATCTCAGGGTCTTTGGATGGAGCCTAGCAAGCAGGAGTGCTCAGCCAGGAAGCTGCTTGTCAATTTCTCTCCCTCTCCCTACCTCCCCCCTCGTGTACATGCATGAGCTTGCATAAATAAATACATCCTTTTAAAAAATTAAGTGATCCTGCAATGCGCTTCTGAGTGATATATCCAAAGGAAATGAAAACACGATATTGAAAAGATATCTGCTTTTCCATATTTATTGCAGCATTTACTCACAGTAGGTAAGATATGGAAACAACCTAAGTGTTTGTCAATGGATGAATGAATAAAGACGTGGAGGTATGTATGTAGGCATTTATTTTTAAATACCATATATATATAATATATGTGAAATAATGGAATATTATTCAGCCATGAGAAAGAAGGAAATCTTGCCATTTGTGACAGCATGGTTGGATTATGAGGGTGTTATGGTAAGAGACAGAAGTCAGGCAGAAAGACATCATTACTGTTTATCACTTACATGTAGAATCAGAAAAAGCCAACCTCGTGGAAACACAGTAGAATGGTGGTTAGCAGGACTGGGGGTAGAGGAGCCAAGGGAACTGCAATGTTGGTCAAATGGTACAAACTTACAGTTATGAGATGAGTAAATTCTGGGGATTGTGATTGTAGTTAACAATAATAATATACCTGAAAGTTGCTTAGAGAGTAGATCTTAAATCTAACAGTGATGGTGGGGTTAGCTAACACCACTGTGGTAATCATACTAGAATATAAAAGTGTATCAAAATGTTGTACACCTTAAATTTATACAATGTTACATGTTAACTATATTTCTTTTTTTTTTTTTTTAAGATTTTGTTTATTTATTTGACAGACAGAGATATCACAAGTCGGCAGAGAGGCAGGCAGAGAGAGAGAAGAGGAAGCAGGCTCCCTGCTGAGCAGAGAGCCGGATGTGGGGCTCAATTCCAGGACCCTGAGATCATGACCTGAGCCGAAGGCAGAGGCTTTAACCCACTGAGCCACCCAGGCGCCCTGTTAATTATATTTCAATGTAAAAAGAATGAAAGAAAAGGTTTTCCCCCACATGGGTTTCAGCCCCTGGCTTCTAACATGGACTTCATGATTCACTGTGTCTCTTTTTTATTCCTGGTTTCAGAGAAAATCCTTTGTAATCTATCTTTAGTGGGTATTGGTAGGTGCCAACTTCCTTTTAAACAGAACAAAAGAGGGAGCAGCAGCAGAAATAGCAACATGATCACAACTTTCCCTTTATCACTCTAATTCATGTCTTTAGGAAATGCCTGTGTCAGATCCTAAAACCTGTGAGTACTAGCACAAGTATCACTAGTACTCACAGACCCAAAGCTGTGCTCCCTGCATTTATATGAGCCTCTCAATCCCTGTATGGAGGAGGACCTAAGGGTACAGATATTAAAAATACAAAATGATACTGCGCAGGTTCATCTTCTAGTCACTCTTGAGTAAGTATCAAAATGGGAACCTCAAAACATCCCTCGTTGAGGAACACTTTGCAACTAAATTTCTGGAGCCGGCAAAAAGCCCAGGGCTCTACACTTAAAATCTTCTTCCTTCAGGGACCCAATATCAGAGCCAGACAATTGCAGTGTCAGGAGGAAAAAGACCCAATGCAGCAGCAGAGCAGATTCCATGTGTTAGCTCTGTTGTCCCTACCATCATGAAGGTGGAGTTGTGCAATGGGCACATTCATCCTTAGGATCCAAAACTCTTCTCTTGCATAAGAATAAACATTTTGAAATCCTGAACTTTACAACTTATACTATTATCACTAGACTATGTCAGACCACAATTCACTCTTGCCCAGAAGCCACAAGACTGCCCAGAGTACTGAACTGTGGGACTGAAAACAACGTCACCGCCTCTCAGCAGTCTCTCAGCGTCACTGTTATGGTATGTTAGTGCAAGAAGAGACCTCAGAGATCCTTTGAGTCAACAACTTCATCTTATATGTCTGTAAAAGCAGCAAAAAGATGAGAATGATCTTAGTGACAGGAGAAATGGAAATAATCTCTACCCCCCTCCCCTTTTAAATGATTTATTTGAGAGAGAGAGAGAGAGAGTGCGCATGCACACAAGCAAGGGGAAACATAGGAGGAAAGGGATAGAGACAGGCACAAGGCTCCATTTCACAAGCCTGAGATCATGACCTGAGCCGAAACTAAGAGTAGACGCATAACAGACTAAGCCACCCAGGCGTTCCTGATCTCTATTATTGAATAGTCACTCTTGAGTTTACGGTATTTTTCAGCTACTGCCTCATTTTTCTCAAGATGGTGCTTTCCTTTACACTCTCCTAGTCACAGGATTGAATTTTAAATTACTAATATCAAAAGAACTTTATTGCAAAATATAATTTCTCTATCCCTGGCTTGGCTTCTGGTTATTATTAATCATTTCTTATACTTATTAAGGTAGATTAATAAAGCCAATTATAAACACAGTGCTTTTATTTATCATTCAACTATAAGGCAATTCAGTAACATATACTAAAGGTAGTTTAGATTTGATATGCATGTCACAGGCAACTGAATTGTGTTTGGCAATGGATATTTTCCAAAGAACAGAGATGATTAAACTTGGAAAATTAAACCCAGCCCGAGAAATACAAACCAGCAAAAAGTAATCTCCAAAAGCACATATTAAATAAGTATATTTTATAAATCAAGATTTTAGAAGAATATACTACCCTTAAATTTTTTCCTAAGAGGAGAAAAAGAATTATCTAACAGAACCCCTGTTTTCCTACTGTAATCTAAATATGCATTCCTTTAAGCCAAAAGAATTAGAGTAAAAGTTTTATACTTCCTAGAAAACTTGTTTGATCTATGGATTTAATCCTATATGATAAAAATGTTCCAAGTATGAAATATAGAGTATAAATCTTTAGCTGTATTGCAAATGCTTTGGCATGCAGATGCTTTTTTCCATATTTTAATGAAAACCAGATTTATTTATAAGTTGCTTTAATTTCATTCTCGAATGGAATGGAACAAGAGTATCATATGTTCTGAATTAGGATCTTACTCACATCCCATATCAATTATGTAACTCAAATGCAAGACAACTTAATTGTGTCAATCATATTCCACTGACAAGATCATTAAATGTTAACAGAGAGCTTCCAACTTTTAACAGCCATAGATTTTTAAAATATAAATTATTCTCCAAAAAGTACAGATGCCTCATACAAGTTTGGGATAAGTATTATAGCTTCTGACTTCTAACAGTAATTGTTGAAATTAGAATATTATGAACATAAAGTTTCTTTTTGATAACATCTTTATAAAGGCTTATATTTCACAAAGGTACATCAAATCTCACAGAAAATAAGCACACATGAAAGACCTTAAGTGTAATTTATTGTCAATCAAACCCTAAAATAAAAGCATAACAATATCACATTGATCTCAGAAAAAATAATGCTACGTAACTTTATTTAGAAATAAACTGTCCTAGGTAGTTGTCAATTACCATAATATTTGTTTCTTAATTATTTTACAGCATTAAGCTTTGAAGATTGGTGATTTATCTGCATTCTAACCACTTAATACAGTCTCTTATTGGAGTTTTTTACAACTCTGAAATATAAAACAAGCAAATGTACTTCATGTATAAAACAAGATGAGGCTGTTAGAGAGGTGTACAATTTTCAACAAAACAGAGATGATGCAAACTGGTCATAGTATTTTGAAGTATACCTTAAAAAATTCATTTCTGACATATAAAAATATCATTTTAATCAATTTTCTACTAATATGAGTAAGATGGAGGTTAATTTTTATTTTTTTAAACAAATGAGGAAAAAACCCAACAAAATAAATGGTAACTGATTTAAAGTGAAAGCTATGGCAAAAGTATCACATTTAGAGAAAGAAGACCTAAGTTTTAATAGCAGTTCTGTCTCATACTACCGTAATTATTTCTAAAATTTTATAAGCATGTTATCCCTCCTCTTTCCACAAGGCATATAGCAATTAAAAAAATGTAAAAAGAAGTCACCAAATTCAGGAGCAGGGAAAAGGCAAACACGTGACAACTACTGGGATTAACAGTTTATGCAGTATATTCAAATTTGACTCTGACCTCCCTGGCAGAGCAAACAAGGAAAATCGACCTTTAATATAATTATTATTATTGAAATTTCTTTATTTTTAATTGAGGATGTATCTGATATTCAACATTCAGGAATTTAATTCTCCACATTTACACTATGCTATCAGCTTACAAGAGCATATATATATATATATATATATATAAAATATATATATATATATATATAATATCTTATTTGATCATCTCAACAACTTTCTTAAGAAGGCAATATTGGTATGTCCATTAAGACAGGTGAAGAAACCTAAGGCTCAAAATTATGTTGTATGGCCAGAAGAAGTAAAATCAATTACCTGAGGTCACTGACATGGATAGAACACATGTCTCCTTACTCCTCGTCTAACATTCCTGATTCTACTTCTCATTGCCTTGAGTTCTTAGCCCTACACTATAAATTTGTCACACAGAATTTTTTGAGTAATGGAAATTGTCCTGAATATTTTTACAGCAAATGAAAAAGTGAACTTCACATAGCTCTTTCTTATAGCAATTGTTCATCAAACTAAGGGCATAAAACTTAAATGAATATGGAAACCCTACAAGCAATAAAGTACTACAGAAAGGCACAGTATCTTCTGATGATGAAAAATCATTAAAGACTTCCAGTTCCTATTCAGATCTAAAGTATACCATACTTGCCTTTTATATAAATATGTATTTGCAGTTGTCTAAGTAGAACTTTTTCATGGAAGTCGAGTTGTAAAAGCTAAAAAAGTTTAAAAATTTGCCCTGCAGTCCAGAACAAGTACAAATATTAGAGCAAAACAACCAAATATTTAAGTCCAAAAGTCTGATGGGTTTTTGTGTTGTCGTTTAGAAAGTGTGTGAAATAACTTGATGACACTTAAAAAAATTTATTCTCTCTTTTCCAGTGTATTTTTCTAAAAATTTCTTTTCCTATGCAATGAAAGGAAAAGTAAAATAGTTTGCTTTCCCATAGAAAGAGATGAGTCAATAGTCTTTAGAACCCAGTATTTTATAAATAATAAAGGAGAAAGGAAGTATAATGTGGTTTAGTATTGTTTATAGTATTGTTAAAAACCAGGAAATGAAATCATTAAGTCCCTGCAAATCATTTATTTTTTCAAACCATGCTTTAGAATAGCAATCTCACAAGTGCGGCTGTAAATTTACCACCACGGTTTGTGGAGAAGTGACAGCAGTGTGATCCCCTCCCCCCCTTTGTTTAAGACATTTATACTCCGTACTTCTCACCATTCCCCATTCCTACCTGAGTCTTTCACAGTCCCAGAAATTTCTCCCTTCCTCTTCTCCAAGAGAGAGTTCCCCCCTGTCCTGCCCATTTTACCATATCATTAATAAATACTTATTGAATTAACAAATGAGTGGATACAACATGAAATATTTTTTCTTACCCAGTATGGTCTCCAGACAAAAATTCTGAAATAGCAGCAGGAAGCTCTGTTTTAATAATTAAAAGATAAGATGACATAGCTGCAAAAAGGATAAAAATTGTTCCTATTAGAATTCTATAATTTTTAGTCATTTAAGAATAATCTATACAGAAACACAGATGTCCATTAGGACTTTGACGACATGTGGAAGATTAACTCATACTGCACTATCCCAAAGGTATAGACACACCAGGAATGGAGATAAGTAACTTTGCAGAGAATAACTGGTAGTTCATTAAGTAGTCTTTGTTTACATTTCAAACCCAATACAAACTGTTTAGGTAAGAGAAATGGTTTAATTACAGGCCATTTACAAATAAAATTTTCTTTGAAGTTTTGCATAAATCTGTGTATGTTTTCAACCCTGTTCAAGGCATCAGAAGTTAGTTTAGCAATAACTGATAAAGAAGCAGGAGTTTAATAAGTACAGCTAATAATTTTGATTACTTGTTTCTTCTTACTAGAGAAAGACAGGCCCCCAGAAGTCTCCCTCTCTCCCACTCCCTCTTCCTTTCACTGCTTGCCCCCAACACACATAACATTATGCATGTTATTATAAAACAGAAATGAAATGTATTATGAATTACATTTTAAATTGTCCCTAAAAGTGATTAGAAAAGATTCAATGGAAACCATTATGCATATTAAAGGGACAAGACTTACAACTTTTATTCCATTTTATTAACAGTTGGGATCACCTTTATTATGCAATCACAACCTGAAGCTAACACTGCTTCTTATATTTTAACTGACAGGATCCAAGAAAGAACTAGCTTTTTTAGCATTTTAATAATGATCCTATTTCTGATGTAGCTATTAAAAAAAAACAAATCCTATAAACCTTCTATCATATATTAGGAAATTTTTTAGTATGGTCACAAAATATAGAACTCACTTATAGGTAAATACTTGAGTTTAAGCTTATATGTTTAAGTATATAGTAACCCAGATGACTGGAATCAGATCTCAGTTTAACAGAGTAATAATCTCTCTTTCCCCCAGAGATTAAGGATATATTAAAAAAGGACCAACAAGAATATATCCAAGAAGAATAAAGAGTGTACTCTGTATGCACATTAATTTTATTACTTATTTATATTTCAGGAAACATTTCAGTTTCTCCTTAGACCTACAAAAACTAAGAAAACAAATGAATGCCAAGTCTGAATGGTAAAAACTGATTAAAAGGTTCAAATGTTTAAGAAGAAGAGTGTGTTTTTTTCAAACAACATATGTAAACATAGCTAAATTTTTCCACAATTATTACAGTGCTGTGTGGCTAAGAAAAAAAAGGAAATATACTAGTTGCTATATAAATTTATATGAAGATAGACAATAAGCAGATACACATAATTTTTTAAGTAAAATGACATACCCATGGCAAAATAAAATTTAGAATAGTTAATACTCACTTCTCTGTAATGAGAATACATATATATGCATTTTCCAGTTTATGACTATTTATTCTTCCCCCAAAATGCAGTTGTTGAAGTACAGCTTTTTCCCCAAGAAGTACAGTACCTTTCTTCAAACTCATTTTGTTTGGGGACATTACAATGATTATATATGAAAAGGTGTTCTGTATTGTTCATACTGTCAAAAGGAAAAATGCTATCAATTTGGCACAGAACAGAAGGAAGGTTTCGATTAACCTCCTCCACTCAAGGATTTGGAGGTCTGTGTTTATAATACTTTATCTATTCCAAAGAATCACACACATATGGTATAATGAAAATCATGAGCTGAATTTTCTGAAACTGGCCTAGAGCTGTTTAAATGAATCTTGCAAGGAAAAAAAGAGGAAAAAGTACCTTGAACAAAAGGAATGCAGACTTCCTATACAATGTAATTTATTATCTGACCATCAGTCTTTCTTGCTTGGATTAATCCAACACCACATGCATTTCTAAAGTTTCAGACATTCATCTCTTTCAGTAATTTTCTATTATTTCTTTTAGATCTTCAGTTGTAAAAGCTTCAATGAATATGATATCGTATTTCTTTCTAATATACAATCTGTCATTCTTCCCAGAATTTCTATTAGCCCCTGGCTAATCATCTGATCACTTTTATCCTCTGTTGTAGCCTTAACTCTTTGGTTTTCAAATGGGAGTCCTATTTCATTAGATTCCAGTCTGAAGAATCATGTATATTTCAAGAAACATGAACTCACCAAACATATGTTTCTCTCTCAAAAAGAGATCTCAGCATACAAGATATTATAAAACATGTAAAATACTGCTTCTTTCTTACCGAATGCTGGTGTTTGTTTTAAGAGCTACAAAACCACACAACTCCCGATGAGGAAAAGCCCCACTAATTAAGCAGGTAAAACAAAAACACTATCCTTTTTACTGTCTTAATCATTTTTTCTCAACCACAAGTAAACTTCCATTCGAGGACCTAGCACCTTAACATATTATATATAATACAGAGAAGAAATAAAAGAGATTGCCAAACATGCAGTAACTTAGGAAATATATCTTAGATTCACATAAAAAGGATAATTAGCTCAATAAAATAAAATAAGAAAAGTTTTAAAGATGTAATATCAATAGTAAGGCTCATATACCCATTGTTTTTAACCAAAAGGTTCACTAGATCAAACAGCTGCCTGCCAGAGCTCTTGTCTCATGTCTTCTATTAATGGCATAAGGAAGTGTTTAAAGACTTATTTTAGAGACAGGTCATAAGCAAGAATTTGTAAATGATTTTTGCTGACATCAATACATAGCATAGACTCCTAATACAAGACACACCACGTTGTTCTCTAAATTAACAGCTGTAACAGGGTCATCCATTTTAGCCTTCATTATGGTTAAGTGATTCTAGCCCACCGACTAGCAAGCCAGAAGACTTAGTGCTAGAGACATACCTTGATGACAGGTATTCAAGCCATTACAAATCATTTACTTTTACCACATAAACTAAATAAGTATTCTTTTCTCCTTCATCTTAAACATAACTAGTAGAACTCATTTAATGGAAACTACCCTGGGAAGGAAATTTTTAAAAATCTGTCAATCTAATCATAACACAGAAATTGAAAGTATTCTTTGAAAACCATGTGGAAAAGCAACTGTTATATTAAGAAATGACTAAAATAGGGCAAAATCTGATTAGGCAATAGCAAGTAGTAAGATATTAATATTGGTTGATCTAATCATAGAAGAGAAACACATGAACTGGGAACATGGATGTTGAAGGGAGAGATGTCAGAAACAACAGAAAAGGGGAAAGCGCCTTGTTGAGAGAAGAATCATAACAGTGAACATCTGGGGGTTCTGAATGCCTATTCCATGCTTCACAGTATTCTAAGTGATTTGCAAGCTATTTTCTTAATTAACCTCTACCACAAAACTGTGAGGTAGATATTTATTCCACAGATACAGAAATAGAAGCACAAAGAAGTAACCTGCCCAATGTAGTGATAGTAGAAACAGTCAGTCTGGCTTGAGAAATGTGCCCTATTAACTATCAGGGAAAAGTGCAGGAGCAAAGCGAAGAAGAAATCACTACTGCAAAGAAAAATAAGGGTGGTCTGTCAAAAGGACCACTCTCTAGAATTATTTTGCGTCTTTTTCATCGGCATTTAAATGACAAATGCTTACAAATAGTGATGTCAATGGGTAAGATAAAGGAAATGAATGAGAAGTCTTAAAAATACTACATTCATTTCACTTTGACATATTTTCAATGTAATTTATTTCAGCTTTGTAGCTGGTTTGATAAAAATTATTAATCCAAAAGTCCTCAGATAAGCTAAGGAGTTTCCTGAGGGCCTCTACTGCTCATCTACCACTATGATTCTAATGCATCTGCAACTATTATTGTAATTCAGAAGGAAAAGCTTCCTATTCTCACACATTTGAGATATTAACATCAAACTGAAATGAAACAAACAAAACTCTTCCCCAAACCCCTGAACTCTCATGGACTATTTTTCCCAGGACTCCTTAAAAAAAATTAAAAGCCTCATTTGGAGTCTGGGCCTAAGAAATCATTAGTTTGCAAAAATAATTACCCTTTTTGTTAAACTCTTAAAATACACGTATGAAGATAAGATTACATACAGCTATTTTTAAAACAGAATGAGGTTTTCAGCACTTGGAAGAAGTTCAGCAACTTCTTAAAGGATTAGTCAGCCAGCCCTAAACAGATGTACTATGGGAGGAAATAAGTTTGCCTTTCGATCTGAGAGACTCAGTTTTACTTCAAACAGGTTTTTAGTCATGTATAGCAACAGGTTTATTCTACTCAACTTGTCTTATTAACCTGGTGTCCCTCTTAAATGTCCAAATGCCAGTGAGAATCTATCCCCGCTCAAAATAGTACACAAGACAACCTCTCTTTCTAAAACCCCCCAAAATGTCATTTCCTTAATTTGTACATAAATGGAAATCAAAATACATGGAGGAAAATTTTCACCATAACCCCAGGAAAATGTTTATCTTTGTTTTTTATCATTTATCAAGATCTTAAATTTGAACACAAAAGGAGAATATTTACTATTCTGAAATCCTCCAATAAGCTTCAATAAGTCACAGGAATAAACAGTACAGCATAATGAATACAGTGGAGGATAGTGTAATAGCAATGTAACAAGACAGATGGCAGCTAGGCTTGTGGTGAACACAGCATAATGTATAAATATGTCAAATCACTAAGCTGTACACCTGAAATTAATGTAACATTGTGTTTCAACTATAGTCACATAAATAATTTTTAAAAATTATTACTAAGAAATATATTACTTTCAGAAAAAAATTTTTAAATTTTTTTGGAAAGATTTTATTTATCTATTTGACACAGAGAGAGAAAGAGAGGGCACAAGCAGGAGGAGCAGCAGGCAGAGGCAGAGGGAGAAGCAGGGACTTCTTCTGAGGACTGAGTAGGGAACCCACATTCCAGGACCCTGGGATCATGACCTGAGCCCAAAGCAGTCGCTTAACTGCTTAACCCACTGAGCCACCCAGGTGTCCCTCAAAACCTTTTTAAAGTGACATGTTGCCAGCAAATTTTATCTGTGAAAATAAATTTTTACTTGTGGGAAAAAAAATCTCCTTCCAAATTTCCTGCATCTTTCCCACTCTGAAGTAGTACTTTCTAGAATTTCTGGACAGTACTGCTCAGGCTCAAAGAAGCTGCAGTATGTTTACAGATGAGCTGACCAGCAGATGGCGTTGTAACAGCACGCCCAATTCCAGTCTCCCAGGGGAGAGTACAAACTAAAACATCTAAAATGACTTCACTATCCCACACACAAAAAAAAGGCAGAAAATAAAACCAAATAGTTTCTAATTTATTTAATATTAAATCATGAATTTTAAAAATTCTGAGAATTTGAAATTTTTATAGTTCTCAAATTATTTATACATTTCTGATGATGAGATTTAGAAATTATGCTGCCAGAGTATAAAAAAAGGCTGCAGAGTTTCTCTTAAAACTTAAGATTTCCAGACTGAGGTATTAATCAAGACTGCTGGGATAAGGTTTGTGGGATCTGTGCCAAAATGGAAAATCTAGATCATTCTAGCACTTTCAGGAAGTTCCAGTAATGTTTAGGGTTCTACTTTCAAAATATATAGCAGTGATTCAATCTTTAATCTCCTTTAAGAAATTGGGGCTTTAAAAAATTAATATGCTATTGATAGTGGTCCTTCATATTTTATAAAGAGCAAAGTAAGGATTTAACATACTCAGAGTCACTAACCTTTCCACACTTTGAGATGAGTAGGACATAAAACCAGAAAAAACATCAAGTAACTCCACTTTATCATGCATTTCTAGTTCACAGGACTTTCTCTGGTTTGACTAAAAGCAATTTGGGGTTTATGGTTTGAATACTAGGACTATTTAAGCCTACTAAATGGTCTATCTCAAGAGTTCAGATGAATGTGAAACTAACTACTTACTTAGGTTTTTAGGAAAAGAATCTCATAATGCAACACTGCTAGAGGAACTATGTGGAAACTATGTACACTTACTTGCTACTAGGGTTCTTATTCCTTTTACTAATAGCCCACCAAATCCAAACCCTAAGCCAGAGTTCTTATGCCTGTTACAGCATTAAATATTAAAACTTCCAGATGTCTCTTTTCTGACTTTGTGTCCCAGCAGCTCTCAGAGCCTAGGGAAATGGGCAGCTGGGGGCTATTACTAGTACTTCTTTCAGCTCCCTAATTCATTATTGCGGGGTGGGTGGGGGGGATCAGGAATCGCTTGAAAGTAATAAAATACTTGCTTGAGGGCTCTCCATATTCCAAAGACAAAAAAGTTTCCATCAGCTTAGAATAAGAGTGCTAAATTTCTTGAGTCACATTTTTTTCTATCACAAAGTTTGGAGATTTTTTTCAAAGACTCTATATTTTTCCAAATAATTTGTTAGACTACACCAGTGCTCTGTGATTAATACTTGGTGCCTCATTGATGCTGGGTGAAAAAAAGGTTTCCTGTAAAGTTGTGACAGTAAATTCTTTCCTAAAGAAACTATATACTCACTAATCTATTCCATGGTCTCCTCTTCCCAGCTGATCAATTCTTCTTCCTCCTAAGGAATAACTGAGCCACACGGCTGGCTTTTCCTTCTCCTTCTCCTTCTCTTGTTCCTTCTTTTCTTCCTATCATAAATATTACTAAATGCCTACTATGTGCTAGGTAATAAGAACATAAATGAGCAAATTACTTAGATTTCTGTAATAAGGAGATGTAGGGGACAACTGGGTCTTCACTGAAACATCCATGTAACAAGTATTGATCAAGAGCAATCCATGATCATTTTGACTTTAAAGGTCTCTCTGCTCCATTTTCTCATAGATTCATCAAGGACATAAAATCCTAAGAAAACTGAAAAATGTTTAAATGTTACAAAGAACAGAAGAGTTAGGAAGCATTAATCTAAGACATGATTACCTAACCTGAAAACAGATTTCAAAACATTTTATATTCTATTTTATATAAATAAGATTGAACTCTACTCAATACTTTCAGTCTTTTAATTTTTATATAATTCTAGTCTATAAATCATTCTATGGATTTTCAAGTCTCTTTCCATCATTTATATAGTATATAAGATTATCTCTTTGAGGCAAAATCTTAGACTTTTAAGTAGAAATTTTAGAATTCAACAAATATTATTTATTGAGCTCCTCTACCAGAAATTAGGTCAAGTTAGGAAAACAAATAAAAACACATAGTCCCTATATCCAGTGAGTTTTTAAATCCTCAGCATTTAATCTTTTCAGAGATTTTCAAACACTGTATCACAGCAGGAAGGATAAAGGCTTTAGAAGTAGACAGTGAAGTTGAGTCCCAGCTTTATCAAGGGGTTAGTAAAAATAAGCAAGTTACTCATCCCCTCCATGCACTGACTTCTTCCTCTGTAAAATGAGGATTTCATCTCCCTTGAAGAGTTTTAAGTACAGGGGCACCTGGGTGGCTTAGTAGGTTAAGCACCCGACTTGATTTCATCTCAGGTCATGATCTCAGAGTCATGAGATCGAGCCCTATAGCAGGCTCCATGCAGGCCCTGAAGCCTGCCTAAGACGCTCTCTCTTCCTCTGCCCCTTCCTGCTTGTTCGCTCTCACGCTCTCTCTCTCAAAGGAAGAAGAAGAAGTAGTAGTTTTAAGTACAATTAAAGCGTCTAGTAGAATGTTTGACCTAGAAAGGATCTATGATATCCATTTTTCATTTCTAACCAATCAGGGTAAAAACTCAGACCATTTATACTAATAAGGATCATCCTACATTTCAGAAAATGGTATCAGAACCAGATTACATTCAGATGGGCATGTAATAAGCCTAAAATTTCAATGTGATGCTATATACTTCTATCATCTTATAAATATCCAACATGTTCCTAATTAATAAAGAAAAAAGGCAAAATCCACTGTGAAAAATAACGTCATATGCACGACATAGCCAGGAGCCTCCCAAACCAGTATGTTGTTTCTTCTCAAGCATACATACCTAGTAGGTGTTAAGGACTCCACAGAACCAACTTATATCAATCATAAAACTCCTTAAAACTAGAGTCCCTACACTTTAACCCCAAAGGCTCAGCAGCTGCCACAAAAGGTAGTGAAAAACTGAGACTCCCCTTTTCTGACAAAGAACAGCATCCAAGAGAGCTTTCAGAACAATAGTTCCTGATGTGTTAATTACCTAAGAAAAGACCAAATGATCTTTTGAGCAAAGTATAACCCTCCTACTGAACTTAACTGTAGTAAAAATATTTCAATACCCTGAAGGAGTTAACATACCCCTCAAAGTGCCAAATTAGAATTAGAATTTGGGGGCAAGAAAGGACCAGAATGAAGTCCCTGTTACCCATCCTATTCCCACAGCGATTTAGCTAAAAGGAAACTGAAGCCAAGAGGGTAAGGGAGGGATTTCCCCAAGATACATGATTATCTAGTGGCAGAGACAGGGGTAGACAGAATTCAAGGTATTTGACTTCTGGTCCAGTGCTCTGCTCACAAGAGCAAGGTTGCACTTCTACTCTAATAAAGGAATGATTTATGCATATCTGACAAAACAATAGAAGGCAGCTCTGAAAGTATTTCAGTTTTTACTTCGTGGGTTCTCAATAAATTACCCTGTAGCCAATATGAAGAAAATCATGAGGACATTTTTCTAAAAACTAAACATTATCAGCTTTTCTGAATTTGAGGGACATTAAAAATTACCGTGACTGTTTCTAAGCCAATATTTCTTCTTTTCTCTAAAGATTTGTTTATTTGGGGGGGGGGGGGAGAGAATGTGCACACACGTGGAGGTAGGGACAGAAAGAGGGATCCCCCATGGGGTTCAATCTCACAACCCATGAGATCATGACCTAAGCCAAAACCAGGAGTTGGCAACTTAACAATGCCACCACCCAGGGACCTTAAGTCATTTTTTCTTAAAAAAGGTTATAATAACAAAAAGCAAACAAGCAAATCAACATACTTAGGGCTGAGAGAATTGCTGATTTATCTGCCATCAGACGCAGGAGTCCTTTCTAGGACTTTCTTTCTTTAGAACTTTTTTTTATTTTTTTAATTTCATGTCAGCTTTTCAAATATTTAAGGCTAGTGATCAGTCTAGCCATTCCTTTTTCTTTTTTTTCTTGATAAATATATCTAGAATATTACCAAGTACTTGGACATAGCTCATACAGATCATATTCAGCTTTGTTCAGCTCAACAAAGGTTTATCAAGCCCTTGTGCTAGTTTCTGGGAGTACAAAAAGAAATGAGACCAAGCTCTTGCCTTGGAAGTGCTTACAAGAGAGTAGGGGAGAAGAGCATATACAGAAATAGCTTCATTCTAATAAAAAGTGCTTAAATAGATCACGTACAATAATAGATACAAGATTAGAGAACAAGGAAGGGATGAGAGTGAAAGATACCAAGAATATAACGGTGGGCATTTTGGCAGGGTCACACATTCGGATCTAAATTCCTGGACTGAAAATACTGTATAAGGGGTATCTAGGTGGCTCAGTCAGTTAAGCGGCTGCCTTCGGCTCAGAGCATGATCTCAGGTCCTGGGATCAGCCCCAAGTTAGGATTCCTGCTCAGTGGAGAGTCTGCTTCTCCCGTTGCCCCTCCCACCAGCTCATGTGTATGCTCACACTCTCTTAAATCAGTAAATAAAATCTTAAAAAAAAAAATTCTACATAAAATGCCAAACAATAGTTCAACCTAACTTAAACAAAATGCGATGGTTCTCAGTAATAAGATAGAATAATGAGGGACTGAAAATATTAAAATATACACTCATATTAGGGATGCCTGGGTGGCTCAGCTGGTTAAGTATCTGCCTTCAGCTCAGATCATGGTCCTGGGGTCCTGGGATTGAACCTCCCATCAGGCTCCCTGTTTGGTGGGGTGGGGGGGGAGGGATGTGTTTCTCTACTCTGCTGCTCCCCCTGCTTGTGCTCTCTCTCTCTCAAATAAATAAAATCTTTAAAAAACATATATACTCTCATATTAGCCATTACAAGTGTACATTTAAGCTATTATATTTGCTAAAATAAGATAAATTATTCTAAAGCAGATCTTAAATTCAATGGCATTATACAAATTTATAAAGGAAGAGACTAGTTACTGGCTTCTAGTGTGAAGATGAAGTAGTGTGTGTTAGGAGATTATTTGGTATGACACCCAAAAAAGCATTCTTCTCTTTTTTCCATGTGCATTCAAAGAATTAAAACATGTATGTTCAGGATTCCCAAAACAATGGCAGGTATAATTTGTTGTTGGAAGGTTAAGTTTTTCCTTGACCAAGAAACCCATTAAAGACTGAATTTGGTTGAACAATACTTAAAGTAAAATAGCTCAGATCTCTTGAGAATCAGAGTTGAACTTTATTAAAGCTGTCATCTTTAAATTATTTTGAACTGTTACACATAAGAAATAAGATTAAAATTTCCTCTGACCATACAATCTTGTGTAAGTTCCGAAATGCATGTCAACCTTCTCTGTGTATTTTCCTTTAAACTACTAGCATTTATTTAGCCCTCATTTAATGGTACAAGAAAATTAAGACCTTGTTCAGCACTATATAGCTTCTTACAAAATATACAAACATGACTCCCATATTAAATATTTAATACATTTAGTTAGTAACTGTCCATAATTAACAGTAATTTTTGTTTCTACATGGTTCTCAATATTGGGATCTTTTTTAATGAAAACAAGATGCAAGATACATGTGAGAACAGTTCTTATTTGTTTCAGGTTTGTTTGTTAATTTTTTTAGAGAGGGAGGGGCAGAAGGAGAGGGAGAGGGAGAATCTTATGCAGGCTCCACACCCAGCACGTAGACCACTGCAGGGCTCAATCTCATAACCTTCGGATCATGACCTGCATGGAAATCTGAAGATGCTCAACCAACTGAGACACCAAGGCGCCCCAGGTTTGTTTATTTTTTAAACTACCCTGTCATTTTAAATTTCTTGGTTATAACAGGATATTACTTATCTATGCCAGATTGCCCACAGCCCAGGAAACATCACTGCCTCTGAAGCAGTAATTAGGACAAAAGCAGAGGGGAAATATTTTAGAATAACCTGGAGAATTTTTCTAAACTGTACCTTACAACACTATCACAACTACAGAAAGCCAGTGCTTTAGAGGTATATTCCAGACCTAAGAACAAGATTGAAATAAAGGATTTTCTTGGAACTAAATTTAGAAGCTACTGTCCTACAAAGGCTGTTAATAAAAAGGATCTTAAAAAAAAAGAGAGAGAGAGAGAGAAAGAGTGAGAGTAATAAGACCAATACTGAAGGTTTCTGAAGATACCTATGGGTGCAGAGGTCCAGGTTCCCAGCTAGACTGGTAGTAAGACAATAAACAAAAGGAAGAAATTGCTGCCACCCATTTATGCGTAAGCAGTGCGCCTTCAGTGGCTTACCTCCAATATTCTGAATCAGGATGGTGCCGGCTACCACCACCTATAAAAGAACAAATGCATTCACAAGATGAAAAAAGAAATAATATAAAAGGACCCATATTTTATTAAAATCCCACAACCATTACTAAAAAACAGATGCAGAAGTGAAGAGAAATTGAAAATACATTGTCAGCCATTTGTAATACATAAAACTAATTATTATCACATAAAAAGCCTTTCTTTAATAGTTCCACAGTTACTATAAAGAATGCTTTGGAAAATTTTCTTGGCAATCATTTTAAACAGTTAAAAGTGTTAAAAAGCTAGTAACTGGTGATTATCAAAGTAGTGAAACATTGAAATTAAATCTATCTGGTCTCATTCTCCCTTTTTCACTGCTTTAGAGGTAGAACGAGACATTGCTTTAGTAGGTCAACTGCTACAGCTTGACGTATACTACGCAGGTACCGTTTTGCATAGAAGAAACTCATATAGTCTTCTGAGTGTGTCAGCACGGCATAGAGCAAGTTTTTGAACATCCTGTCCCAGGAATTAGTAAAGTCTAGAGCAGAAACCTCTAGAGCCCACAATTTCTCAAATTTGAAATTTTAAGTAAAATATTTCAAACTCAATAATATGAAGTGGGCTTAGGGTTAAGACAAAAAAGAAAGTCATAGGGGCACCTGGGTGGCTCAGTGGGTTAAAGCCTCTGCCTTTGGCTCAGGTCATGGTCCCGGGGTCCTGGGATCGAGCCCCGCATCGGGCTCTCTGCTCAGCAGGGAGCCTGCTTCCTCCTCTCTCTCTGCCTGCCTCTCTGCCTACTTGTGATCTCTGTCTGTCCAATAAATAAATAAAATCTTTAAAAAAAAAAAAAAGAAAGTCATAAAGACTGTAGTCTATTGGAGAACTCCTCCCCTTTCAAACTAGGGTAGCTGCTGCTCAGCTCTGGCCAGTGCTGGCATATGAGAATGTGCATCCAATGTAGCTAGATCTTCTACATTTCATTAATTTTTCAAGAAAAGTCAGAAATGGAATTCTTTCAAAATTTCATAACTCTTAGCTGGCAATCAGTTAAAGAAAAAAAATGTAAGCCAAACCAGTATGCCTAAGGACTAAGTTGAGCTTGTAGGTTTGCTGGCTTGTGATTCAGATAAGCTTCCCAGGAAACTCAAGACACCTTATCCATTCTTGGTAATCAGATGTACTCAAAGGAAATGACTAAACATTCTACTTCCACTTAGGTCTTTCAATTGCAGAAATCTTGGTGGATCTACACCCCCAATGGATATTTGGAATGGCCTAGCTACCTAGGATCATTTAGTTCATGGACTGCAAACAGATCACCTCTCAGACTCACCTCTATTAGGAATTCCATTGGAATTCCATCATTGCCTATGATGGAAACACTGGAGGCCTTGGGGTCTGCAAATCAAGGCTAATGACAGGTGTCTTTGAAGATGGGAGTAGTTGCCACTCTTAACTTTTCCAGAATAAACGTTGCATGTTAACTCATTTAAAGTTTAGTATAAAATGCCACAGTTGAGGTACCTACGTGGCTCAGTGGGTTAAAGCCTCTGTCTTCAGCACAGGTCATGATCCTAGGGTCCTGGGATGGAGTCCCACATCGGGCTCTCTGCTCCGCAGGGAGCCTGCTTCCTCCTCTCTCACTGCCTGCCTCTCTGCCTACTTGTGATCTCTGTCTGTCAAATAAATAAAATCTTCAAAATGTCACAGTTACTTGTGAAAAGACTATTTTGAACTTTTGCACACTCTTTCATATGCAATTGATAGCTATTGTCAGTCATACATGAAATTTGGATTTCTACTAATATATTGCAAAAAAACAGTAAAATCCAATTATTCATGATTATCTTTCCATCTTAAGTGCTGAATATAAGCACTCAAGATCTAGAAAGCCAGTATGTCTATCTACCTATCTATGTGTTCAGAGGCTACTATAGTGCATGGCACATGGTATTAACTCACTTATTTGTTTGATGAGTAAATAAATTGATTTATAGACAATTTTTAAAATCTTTCTTCAAAAGTTCAAAAAATTTAAATATATTTCCGAACAATGTTATCTTATCATGTCCTATCCACATCTGCATCATAACTGGAAAGAAGGAAATAGGAAGATTTCAACCCAATTATGGAAGTGGAGAGGAAGTAAAAAAAAAAAAAAGGCAAGCAAACAGCAACTCCTCATTTAGAGTATCCTCTGTCCACGTACTTGCCTCCTAAGAACTGAGTGCGTACATGAATGATAATGCAACTATTTCAGAGTTTTAGGGAAAGGGGGCTCTTAATTCTTTTAGATTCTCCTAGTCAAGGAATGCAGGAAATGCTAGGGTGAAATAACAGTCATGATGCTTAGAGTCATATTTATGGATCATACAAAATTCATTTGAGAGTTCTTTTGTACATATAAATAACATCGTCTTCTTCCTTGGTTAAACTGGATACAGGAAACTGATGATGATTATACCAAACATCCCTGTCTTCAGGAAAGAAAAACTGTTATCAGGATGATTAACGGAACCCTTTACCTGTAAGTAACCTATTCTCCATTTTGTTCAAGGGTGATCTATGCTTCTTTCTTTTCCTGCCTTTATGAGGATTTGCCTAGTTAATAGAATCAAAATTAATTAAAAAAAATTAAAACAGGCCATTGTTACAGTTATAAAATCATTCAAGTCACTGCTCTCCTTCATTAGCGTGAAAAATACTAATAGAGCTAAGTGTCAAATTAAATTTATAGATGCATCTTCCAGGAGGGAGTAAAGAGAGATTTCTTCTCTTTGTCTTTCTGTTCCCATCATTCTTTCTTTACTTTAGTTTCCTTTTAGTCTCCTAATTTCTTTCTCTTAGATATATCTATCTCTTTTAACTAGAAATGGAAGGTAAAAAATGTCTCTATGGATTTAGGAGACAATAAAGAGAAAAAAAAAATCTACCTTTCCAGGTAATCCAAATGCAAAGAGTCCAAGATCTTCATAAGATGTCACGGCTGTTAAGAGAGATTATAATTTTTACTTTTACACAAAATGATTCGTGTGTCAAACCTTAAAGGGAGGAAAGCTATTCTACTATGACCTTTTAGCTATGGGATGGTCAGATTAAATTTAAAGCAGAAGTAACCACTTCTGGGGGAAACTTTTGGAGACTTATGGGCTGTAAGGATAGAGTCTTCTTAGAATAAGCAGGGCTTAGCAAATCCCAATGTTATCTAATTACCACCCAAGCTACAGTAGCTCAAATGCACTAATTACTCAAGAACAACCCCACTTCTCCCTAAACAGTACTTGCATACTACACTACCCAAAAGCAAGTTTTCACTGGCAATAGTTTCTGAAATCTGCATATATAGTTAAAGTTAGATAAAGTATGAAATTTGTATCATACTTCCAGAGACATTCATTTTTCCTTACCCTCATAATTAGGACATACACTTTCTTTTTCATAAAAGTATGGAATTACATTTTCACTCCACATATTTAAGAAATACAGGCACAGAAAAGATGAAAATTAAATGGCTCATAAAAGAACCAAATTTGCCCTTAACCCATATAGCTTCATGTTCTAACTAATGACACCACCAGTAAAAATGAGAAGTAAAAACACATATGTAATCCTATAGTTTGGAAAAAATGCTTAACCTTATAGTACTTAAACTAGAAAGAAGCAGACTAGCAGATGCTAAGGCTCGGTACTGCAATACACTTTTCCTATTGAGTCCAAGATATGGCTCATCATTTTTTAAAACAAGTTTTAATACATTCTCTCAAGACATACATGGGTTTTCTTTAAAATGTCACTAACTTAACAAAAAGCTCCTCTCTACTTTTGTATACAAAGATCACCAAGTTTGTAAAGTTAAGCATTTTAAAAGCCGTATGTGGCCTTTGCATGTTATACCTACAAAGCTGAAAAGAAAACAGAAATGTTGAAAATAAAAAATTACTAAAATACTAATTAAGAACAGAAATTTTAACATTCTTTTCATTGCAAAAGTTAAGTTTTTTAAAAGATTTTATTTATTTATTTGACAGACGGAGATCACAAGTAGGCAGAGAAGCAGACAGAGAGAGGAGAAAGCAGGCTCCCTGCTGAGCAGAAAGCCCGACTCGGGGCTCGATTCCAGGACCCTGGAATCACGACCCGAGCCAAAGGCAGAGGCCTTAACCCACTGAGCCACCCAGGCGCCCCAAAAGTTAAATTTTTAACTTTAATCTATTATCAGAGTTCATGGATGACACAGGTATTTTTTGAAGTCTATTTACATACTGCTAAACACAGTGAACAAAAACAATTTAGCTATGATTTGGGGATATATAATTTGATTATAAGTAGAAATCTTTATATTTTAATAATGAAAGACTTCTACAATAATCTGACAGGGGTAGATTTTGGATATATTTTAGAACATGAAAATTAAAAAGCGGAATTACAAAATTAAGAACTGAAATTTTTTCCTCCTATGTGAAATGCCAAAATTCTTTTTTCCAAATATACATACTCTAAAGTGAATGTCATCACAAAAATTAATAATTATTTTAATCAATAAACTTTCCTAGTTTGTTTTAATTTTCTAAACATAATCGATAATATTATATAGGGGCACAATTCCTTAAATTTGACATTCCAAAGCCTTGGTATATGTATTAAACCAGAAAAATTATCTAAATGTTAGCTTCTAACTAATTTGCCATTGACAAGGTAAGTTTGCTGAATATTATGTGTATATGAACCAAGTTGCCAGAAGATCTCTGATTTGCCACTGAAGCAGATTAAAGGAACATGATTGTTTAATTTTAGCACCCCTCTTTAATATTACAATGAAAATTATCTGTTCTTTTTTTCTTTCTTTTAGATTTTATTTATTTATTTGCCAGAGAGAGAGAGAGAGAAAGCACAAGCAAGCACAAGCAGGGAAACATGTAGGTTCCCTGCTGAGCAAGGATCCTGATGTGGGACTCAATCCCAGGACCCTGGGATCACGACCTGAGCAGAAGGCAGATGCTTAACTGACTAAGCCACTCAGGCATTCCTTAGGTTCTTTCTTAAGAAAAACTTTCCTTCTGAAAAAATGAAACAAGATGGGATTGGGAGGGAGACAAACCATAAGAGACTCTTAATCTCATAAAATAAACTAAGGGTGGCTTGGGGGGTAGGGAGGTTGGGAGAGGGTGGTTGAGTTATGGACATTGGGGAGGGTATGTGCTATGGTGAGTGCTGTATAGTGTGTAAGCCTGAGGATTCACAGACCTGTACCCCTAGGTCAAATAATACATTATGTGTAAGTAAAAATAATTTTTAAATAAATAAATAAAATGCAGGCTTCCATCAGTCTCTCATAAGAAAAAAAAAAAGGAAGAAAGAAAAACTTTCCTTCCAAGAACTTAAAGTGAGGGGGCTTTTCAGTGTCTCAATATACTGAACAAGTTGCTATGTAGAGGTTCTCAGTCAATGAGCAAGTTATTAAGATGATAATGATCCAAAAATTTAACTAAGGTTTATTTTATTTTTGAACAGCAAAAAACAAGTATAGATTGTATATTTAATAAACATGAAAAGCAAATAAATTTCCCACAAGCAAGTCATAATACTGAAGGATTCTAAAATAGATTGGCATTTCAATTACCTAAATTAATTAAACATTTATTAGTTTTTATATTATAACACAACCTTTATTATCACAGAAAATACCATCAAACTAACAGTTTAATAAAGATAAATGTAGTTGCAACTTCTTTTTTAAAAATTTTTATTTATTTATTTGTAAGAGCGACTGAGTGAGAAAGAGAGCATGAGCAGGGGGAGAGGGAGAAGCAGGCTTCCCACTGAGCAGGGAGCCCAGTGTGGGGCTTGATCCCAGGACCCTGGGATCATGACCTGAGCCAGAGGCAGTCGCTTAACCAACTAAGTCACCTAGGCGCCCCTGTACTTGCAACTTCTGACAGTAGTGGCATACATTTTAGCAAGGCCAAACTTGCTCTCTATTACTTTCTAGTTTTATAAAAATACCTCCAAATACAACAAACTCCCATAAGCAGAGTAAAAAACCTTTAGACTTTTAAATGGAGACTGAGTACAATGTTCAAATCTGCACTCTATCTTTCAAACCAGCATGTCTGGCTAGCCATTCAGTTTTGTCACTGTCATCATACTTCTTTTATGTTGCAAAAATTAGAAGCATTTTCCCATGTCTAAGACATCGTGAGTATAAGCAATGGTCTCTGGCTTAACATTGAGGCTTTACTAAAATATGTACCAGTCAGCCAAATGTTTTATCTCTACAAATTCCCTTTTTAATGGTTTTCTGGATCATCTCAACATATAAACCAAAACAACCCTAGAGAAACATTTTTAAAGCTCTGTTCTATCATTTGGGCAGTTAAGATGCTAGTATACAATGTAAACTGGTATGACATTTGGAATACAGTTTAAACAATGAACCTTTAAAAAAAATCTCATTCGGGTGCACTTGGGTGGCTCAGTCGGTTAGGTGGCCGACTCTTGATTTTGGCTCAGGTCATGATCTTAGGGTTGTGAGATCAGCCCCTTGCCAGGCTCCAAGCTGCCACTCAGCACGGAGTCTGCTTATACTTCTCCCTGCCCCTCCCCCAGCTCACTCATTGCCTCTCTCTCAAATAAATAAAATTTCTAAAAAAAAATTTTTTTTTAATTTTCTTTATTTGACAAAGAAAAAGATCACATGTAAGCAGAGAGGCAGGCAGAGAAAGAGGGGGATGCAGGCTCCCCACTGAGCAGAGAGCCCAATGTGGGGCTTGAGCCCAGGACCCTGAGATCACGAGCCAAGCCAAAAGCAGAGGCTTAACCCACTGAGCCACCCAGGAGCCCTAAAATATATATTTGTAACATTTACCCCTAGAAGTTTGTATCTTAGAAAATAAGACTAAAATTATATGCAAAGATTATCATGCATAATTTACACTGAAAAAAAAAAAACCACAAACCACCTAAATGTTCAATAATGATAAAGTTAAGTATATTACAGTAAGTATTCCTGATTCATTTAATATGTAACCATTAAAAACTATGCTTATAACATGAAAAATGTCAATACTGAGTGAAAAAGTTGATTTGAATATGATCCATAAAATAGAAAACCTAAAAAGAGTGGGATTAACTATAAACTGATAATAATGAATGCATAGTCTTCTTTCTTTGTCTTCCTTTCTTGGGGGGCATTCAAATATTCAACAATGACCATAATAGGCTGGTGGCACTTTAAAAGCCATACCTCTTGAATAGTTCTATTTTTTCCACTAAATATCAGATAGGGTTGATTTAAGCTGCAACTTTAAATTTCTCTGGTGTTTAATAGTTTAAGTATCATTTGGTCTACTAATAAAGGATATTTTTCTGCTCTTTCATATGATCTATGTTTTAATATCTTATTTATAAAGTGAAAATGTTTTGAGAGATCTCAAAATAAGACGTGGTAATGACCAGTCACATTAGAAGCATATTCCTACAGAATAGGAATAACATTAATTATGAAAATTATAAAATTAATTCAGTCTTTTACAGGAAACCATACAAGCAGTACTTGGCACAATTCTCCTAAAATAAATAACTGAAAGCAGTCGTTAGCAATCTATTTTAGGAAATTATTTTTTGATATTAGAGAAATCAATGTTATGTTTTCAGGAGGCAGAAAGGCTGTAAATCTTAACAAGTAAATTGGGGGAAAATTTCTTCTTTAATGTACCATCAAGGCACACTTTAGTGCTATTTTGGCTAGACCAAGAGTTTGGCCTCCACACGAATCATTTGGAAAGCTGCTTCCCATAAAGTCGTGGAATATTTCCAGCTAGTTACTCCAGTGTTCTGTCTGCTTTGCATTTTTTCCTCAATGAAATAGGACAATTAATAAACTCTGGTTACAGTACAAAGCCCAAGTTTCAGCAGCAGCAATATTATCTTTGGATCCGAATTGAGGTACATGAGTTATTCAAATAACAGTTCAACTCTCAGAAAGTTGGCCATTTGGAATGCACCCTTATTATTTTGAAATCCTTTTCTCTCTTGTGCTTTCCATCATTTTCCTCTCACCTTTTTCTCCCTAAGAGTGTCATGCAGGTCATTCATTTATTGAGAGTCTACTATGTAGCTGTAATCACTACTTCTGATCTTTCTCAACATGCAATTAAATGTCAGTTTACCCACCAAATGTGGCATGATTTTAGAGAATTTGATGCAGGAAAATAAAATAAGACACTAGAATACTAGAAACATTCTCCTTTCAAGTGATGCAGAGGTTGTGATATTGCATGTGTAGGGAAAGTTCTAGGATCCCAATATACTGCTTGGCTCTACGATTTACATTTACATAGTCTTATCCTATAAATGCTATTCACTAGTTTCCAACTTTAGACTCAACTTACAGAGAAAACGTGAATGACATACATACGATTACAAAACAGAAAGTAAATACTGTCAGTCTTAACAATATAAAAGTGCAGCAGGGACATACGAGGAATATGGGAAATAGGGAGAGGACACATGTAAGGATAAGAGCACTAACATCATATCACACAGCAGAGAGTTAAGGGATGCTGTGTAAAGTCCATGGAACAAAAATAAAAATTTAAGTGCATCGGAGTTACAAAATAATCAGATAGGTTACAATATCTATAGGAATTTCATTTCAGATAGCAAATGGAGCACTTGGAATTTTTTAAAAGAAGGGTATTACAATGGGGGCACCTGGGTGGCTCAGTCAGTTAAGCATCTGGCTTTGGCTCCGGTTATGATCCCAGGGTCCTGGGATGGAGCCCACACCAGCTCCCCACACAGCAGGGAGTCTGCTTCTCCCTCTGCCTCTGCACCTCTCTCAGCTCATGTATATTCTCTCATAAACAAACAAACAAATAAGAAGCATGCTGCAATGGACAGTATTGAGAATCATTGCTCTAAAGGGCTTATGTAAAAAAAAAAAAAAAAAAAAAAAAGTGCTTACCCAAGTGGTAAGCACAAAGGAGACATTTTACTTCTCATTTATTTCATCATCATTGCTAACAATTAAAATCCTACTAAAAGAAGTATAACCTTATTTTAGGAAGAGGAAGTTAGGGGGCTATGCTCTCTTCATTGGTGGGCTCTAAGAAGGACCAAAATTCTCTTTGGAAGCAACAAGTGGTGAATCCCAGTATCTGCCTTGACTCTTTTCAACCACCTCAGTTGATTTTCACTGGTTCAGCAAAAACACCACAAATGCCTTAAGTGACACTTAGTCTACCTCTTCAGTTTCATTTTCTCTTTTGTAACTCATACACAAACTAAACTATTTTTGGTATCTTGAATAACATATGTAGTACCTACCTTTGTATATGCAATATTCTCTCTTGCCTTGTCTCCTACTATTCAAATTCCCTTTCAGCTCAGTCCTCCAATATTTACTGACCCTCAACCCCCAACCCAGACAAGGCAAATCACTCCCTCCTCTGAGCTATCACTATATCTAGCCCATATTCAAATTGCTACAATTGTCAAACTGCCATTATAATATTTTTTTTAACTTACGTATATTTCTCCCCAATTAGACTATGAACTCTTTCAGGGAAGGAAGTCTTATTCATCTCTGTATTCCCAATAGATAAAAAAGAGTACTGAATAAATAAATGAACCTTACCCTGGGCTTTAGTTCTAGAATAGATCCATCTAGATATAGAGTTGACCCTCGAGCAACACAGGGTCTATGGTGCCAACCCCCATGCAATTGAAAATCTGCATGTAACTTCTGACTCCTCAGCAACTTAACTACTAATAGCTTACTGTTGACTAGAACCCTTACTCATAAGTCAATTAACACAAACTTTCTATGTTATGTACATTATATACTGGCTTCTTATAATGAAGGAAACTACAGAAATGAAAATGTTATTAAGAAATCATAAAGAAGACAAAATACGATTTCCATACTGTATTTATTTTTTTTAAAATCCACATATAAGTGGATCTGCATAGTTCAAACCTGTGTTGTTCAAGAGTCAACTGTTCTTCAAAGTCCACCTATCCAAAACTGAACTCATTTTTACTTTGAATCAATGCCTTCTGCTATGTTCTTATGTCCATTTAATGATGCTATCATTAGTCCAGTGTCTCATAACAGAAATCTGGGAGATATCCTTAGACATGTCCTTCTCCCTTACCCTCCACATTCAGACATCAGCTCCTCTCAATTCTAACTCCCTTAACCTCCATATTCCCTAATCGATTTCTTTCTTTTATTTCCCTTGAATACTTTGTTTCAATCTTCCAGTTTTTGATTCTTAGACTTTTGTGACAACTAGGCCTTACTGCTGACTTACTCAGGTACTGTTAGTGCAAAGCAGAGCCTGACAAATGAGAAAGACATTCTTTTCAGGAAAAAGATAAAGAAAGGGTCGTCATGAACACAATCTTGAAGGCAAGCATGGCCTGGAAAGCTGACTGTACCTTTGCGAAAAATAAAACAAAATAAAACAAAACAAAAAACTACTCCAGGGGGGCGCCTGGGTGGCTCAGTGGATTAAGCTGCTGCCTTCGGCTCAGGTCATGATCTCAGGGTCCTGGGATCGAGCCCCGCATCGGGCTCTCTGCTCAGCAGGGAGCCTGCTTCCCCCTCTGTCTCTGCCTGCCTCTCTGCCTACTTGTGATCTCTCTCTCTGTCAAATAAAATAAATAAAATTTAAAAAAAAAAGATTAAAAAAAAAAACAAAACAAAACTACTCCAGGGATGGCTGGGTAGCTCAGTCAGTTAAGCATCTCACTCTTGATCTCAGCTCAGGTCTTGATTTTAGGATTTTGAGTTCAAGTCTCGCCATGGAGCCTACCTACTTAAAAAGAAAAAAAAAAGAAAGAAAAAGAAAAGGGAAACCTACTCCAATCTGGAGGTGGCTTTTAGATCAGCTGCTCAATTGTCCTGGGAATTCCCATTCTCCCCTGTGCTAAATTCCCTATTTCTTTGATAGTACATAACTTGGTAAATGGCATCCTCTAATGCTCATTAAGTAGGAGTGCACAGGAAATAACTTTTTGAGTCTTTGCATGTATGCAATATTATTATTCTACCATCACACTTACTTGATAGTTTTGCTGGGTATAGAATTCTATACTGAAATCATCCCACCCTAATTTTTGAAGGTATTGTTTCATAGTATTCTTATTTAAAGTATTTCCTGGGAAGTTATTTGCTATTATAGTTCTTGATTCATTGTAGGAGAATTCTGTTTCTCCCCTCTGAAAGCTTTTAGAGCATTCTCTGGGTTTCTGAATTTTCACAATGATGTGTGTTGGTATGAATTATTTTACAATTATCATATTGGATACTAAGAATTCTTTCAATCTGGAAACTAGTTTCCTTCAGTTACACAAACTTTCTTTGTACTATTATGTTGATAATTTTCTACCATTGATTTTTTCTCTTTTCTCTTTATGGAATTCCAATTATTTGCATGTTGAATCTCCTGCACTCGTCCTCTATTTTTGTATCTTTTCTCTCTCATTCCAAGCTCCTTGCCTTCCCCTAAACCCTCTGCCTAAAAAATGTCCTTAACTCTTTCAAGCCAATTACTAATTCTAAATTTTATTTTTAATTTCTAGGACTCTTGTGTTTCTCTTCTTATAACCTTTTAATCATTTCTTATCTTTGTTTCAAAAATGCAGTTATCTTCTTTTAGTTCTCTGAAGCTATTAAATATAGTATTTTTTAAAAGTTTTCATCTGGTCTCTGTATTATCTCTGTTTCCTCTTTTCCTCTGAGTTTGTTTCTTTCTTAAATTTTTTTGGGGGAGGGGCAAAGGGAGAAGGAGGGAGAGAGCACCTTAAGGAGGCTCCATTCTCAGTGTACAGTCCAACATGAGGCTGTCTCACAACTCTGAGACCATGACCTGAGCCAAAACCAAGAGTCTGATTAACTGGCTAAGCCACCCAGGTGCCCCTTTAATTTTTTTTTTTTTTAATAAACTTTCTTTTTAAGAGCAATTTTAACTACATAGCAAAATTGAGCAAAAAGTAGGGAGAGTTTCCACATCCCCCTAACCCCAAACATGCACAGTCTCCACTACTGTCAACATTTCCCCTGCAGCAGTATATTTATTACAATCAGTGAACCTACACTGACACATCATTATTACCCAAAGTCCATAGTTTACATTACAGTTCACTTTTGGTGCTGTACATTCTATGAGTTTTGGCAAATGAATAATGACATGTATCCACTAGTAAGGTATCTCCTGCATTCGTCCTCTATTTTTGTATCTTTTCTCTCTCATTCCAAGCTCCTTGCCTTCCCCTAAACCCTCCGTTTCACTATCCGCAATATCCTCTGTGCTCTACCAGTTCATTTCTCCTTCCCCTCTAGCCCCTGGAATCTACTGGTCTTTTTACTGTCTCCATAGTTTTTTCTTTTCTAAAATGTCATAGAGTCAACCATTTTTTAAAAAGTAGGCTCCACACCTAACATGGGGCTTGAACTCATGAAAGTGAGATCAAGAGCTGCATGCTCTACTGGCTGAGCCAGCCATATGCCCCAAGAATGCCATATAGTTAGAACTGTACAGGATGTAGCCTTTTCAGATTGGATTCTTTCCCTTAGTAATATGCATTTAAGGTTTCACTATGTCTTTTCATTGCTTGATAGTTCATTTCTTTTTAGTGCTGAGTAATATTTCATTGTCTGGATGGACCACCATTTATCCATTCACCTACCAAAGAACAACTTGGTTACTTCCAAGTTCTGGCAATTATGACCAAAGCTGGTTAAATATCCATGTGCAAGTTTTGGTGTCACATAAGTTTCCAACTCATTTAGATACCTAGTAGTATCATCTAGATCTGATAGTACATCTGGTGGATCAAATGGGAGCCTCTACACCTTTCCATCAGGGTCTTCACGTCTTGTGTCAATGTTCTACCTTCAAAATTATAGAATGGGTGCTTCCTCACATTTGGAGCTTGCATTTGGAGTACAAGGGGAAAAAATGAGTTCACCATAACTCCAGGATCTTTGACCCAAGCAACTAAAAGGAAGATGCTATCATCTACTTAGATGAGAAAAAAGAGTGGAAGGTATAGATCGGAAGTACAAAACTGGAGAATTCTGTTAACTTGGGATATATATATATATTAGTATCCAAGTGGAGATGTCATGGAGGTGGTTGGATATGAGACTGAAATTCAGGGGAAGAGATTCAGGCTAAGGACATAAATTTCCGGGTCACCATGAGCCCTAGTGAGTATAAAAGAAACTAGAGGAAGAGTCCTGGGGTACTCCAATGTTTAGAAGATGGAAAGATGAAGAATATTCAACAGAGAAAAAAGAGGAGTATTCAGAGAAATAGGACAAAAACCAGAAGCGAGTAAATAAGTGTCACACAGAGGAAGGAACAACTAACTACCAAATGCTGCTGAACGATCAACCAAGGTGAAGACTGACAACTGACTGCTGGATTTAGCAACTAAATGTAAGTCACTGGTACAATAATTCCAATGGAATGATGGTGGAAAGCCTAACTGAAGTTGTTCAAAAGAGAATAAGAGAAGGGAAAACAGACAGAGATAGAATAAGAGAGGGAAACTTTCTGACATAAGCAAGTCTTCTGAAGAGTTTTGCTATGAAGGTATGGGGCATATTGAAGGAATGTAGAGTCATTCTTAAAATGGAAGAAATGACAGATTTTCTGTAAGCTGATAGGAAGAAAACAAAGGAACAAAGATGATAAAAAAGAAGTGTGAAGGGAGAGAGTGACTGGAGGGATGTAGGTGAGAGCAGATGTGATCAGAGCAGAAGTAGAGAAGCTGACCTTAGATAAGAACACTAAGAGTTCCTCCAAAGTAAGTGGTGGCAAGAGCTTATAATGTTCATTTATGATTCCTTCTATTTTCTCAGTGAAATAGAAAGTGAGGATATCAGCTAAGATTGTAATCAAGGAGAATGTGTTCAAGGCATCATCTCCTAGACAGAAGACTAAGCACATGAATGAACTAAGGAAGTTAATGAGGACTGTGTGATAGTGTCATAGGTCCACTAGACACCGAATTATAGTGATAGCAATCTGCGAGATTGTGTGTTTTTCTTCAGGAACATTCAGTTGCACAGGTGCATGTGTGAAGTAGGCAGAGTCACATTTAACCATGGCTGGAGTTTTGCCAGAGGAGTAGGATGATAAAAGGGAGGAGCAAGGGAGTGCTTGTAATAACATACCATGAAATTTCAAATGGAAAAAGGGGGCTATATGGACAAGAGAGTAAGGGAAAGTACAAAGGTGGTAGGACCAATGAACTCCCTCCTGCTGACAGTAATGTGCAGACCAAAGAAGGAGCCATATGGGTTTATTCCCTAAGTACAGAAGTTTCCCCAAAGAATCACAATAAGCCAACTGTTTCTGAGACAGCAAAGTGTATAACATCTTGCAAACTTCAAGGGTTTTGCATCAGTGAGAACTCATAGTAAAAGCTAGCATTGACCAAAGACTTGGCATTTTATATACGTTACTGTATTTCATTCTCACAACAATCCCAAAAGGAACGATTATTATTACTGTTTAATAGATAACAAACTAAGGCTAGAGAGATTAAGGTACCTTATATGCTACCTCTGTTCCCCGAAACAGTCTTAGGAGAACTCAATTCCTATATAAAATCCAAAACAGCAGAATTTCACAAGAAGAAATCCTTTATTTTTATAAAGATAAACATTCCTCTTGTACTCCAGGCAAATAAATGAAGTTATTTTGTAAAGACTTAGGAAAGCCCTTTCTCTGACCAATCAATTTGATCTAATACTCCTTTATGACAGTCCAATACATTGAAGAAAAATTTTCTCTAGTCTTTTATGTGTGTGCATATGTGTATATATATATATATATATATATAATATAAAACTATCTAAATATATATATATATATACACACACACACATATATGTATATACATTTTTTAAAAGCCTACCTCCATAGAGAACTTTACAATGACTGAAGGAATTCAACAGAATACAGGTGCATCAATGTATATGAAGAACCATGAAGAAGTTAGTTCTTGGACCAAGTAAGCTACAAAAATAAAGGAAAAAGAAAAAAGAGAAAGAAACAGAGGTTTTCAGTTCATACATCCTAAAGTAAAAGAAACCAAGACAGTGTCAGAATTTTAAAGTTAAATATAGATGAACTGAAGGAGAAAAAAAATTAGCATTACTTGGAAATCTTCCTAAATTGAATATTACTCCCAAATAATTGAAATTAATAAAGCATGTTATAACACTTTATTAATGAAGACATAATTGCCATATGGTTGACTAAAATATTACTCTTTCAGTAGAATCCATAATAAAATAACCTATTAAGATGTTAAAACTACCACAGTTAGGTAAAAATAATTTTGTCACACAAAGAAGCAGAATTTCAAAACATGTCATTAAAACTCCAGTCAAGTTTCAGGCGGATTCATAGACACCTATTTAATGCTATTATTCCTGAATTTGGAACGTTCTTATGAACACCTTTTACTTTCAGATTAATATCACTGCATTGTTTCCTAGTATGTTCACTGTTTGCACTGTTACCAAAGCTCCTTGAAAGCAAAAGCACACATTTGCAGGTTGGATGGCCAAAGGCGCTAGTACAAGATATAGCTGTGAACTGTGGATCCTAAATCAGTTTTGCATAAGAATCACCAGGAGGACTTTTAAAAACATATTTCTTAATTGCACCTCAGATTCCTGGAATGAGAATCCCCATGATTTATAAATCGCTATTTATAAAAAGATCTGCAGGTATGTCTGATACATAGACAGATTAAATAGAGTAGAGCTGAGGATTTAGAACTATGCTCTGGAGAGTCTTAAAATTCTCAAGAAATACCTTTGGGCTTCTCTCACCTGTTCCAGTCAGAATAATCCCATTTTTATCTATTTTATGTAACTATTCTGCTTCTTCAAGTCTGAAAACTACAAAACTGATAGAGCAAAGTGAATTCACCCACATAAGAATTAAACTCATAATTCTACCATCAAAACTGACCTAATCCAAACATAAAAGAGACCATATAGATAAAAACATCAGGATTGAGAGACAAAGACCATGTGTTAATGCCATTTGAAAAACTCTATTAAAGCAGTTCTGTAATTCATATATTTTTATTCATTGCAACTGAAAAGAACTGAATACATGACTGAATTAAATAATAAAGTTCCAAATGGTAAAACGCATATACACCTCTATATTGTTTTAATTGCATATAATTCTGTCAAAAACTACCTTCTTCTAGACTTGCAATTAAAAATATAAAACTATCTAAATAAATCCAAAGTTTAGTGACCTTGCCTCCTACAGAGCAGGCAGGAATAAATCTGAGAAGGTGTTCTCCTTGGGGGAAATAATCACCCGAGGAGATATATGGTCAGAATAAACACCTGTCTATTGTTTCCCCATAAGATAAAGTTTGGATTCTTTAAACACCTTGCAGGTGCTTCCCCTAATCTAATCTACTGAAATCTAGAAAACTATGCTGTGTGCTGTAGAGAAAGGCAGGTAAGTTTCCTCCTCTCATTCTGTCCTTAAATATTCTCCTAGGATTGGGTCTATCTATCCTGGCCTTTTGAAATTCTCCAGTTCAACCACCCTACCTAAGAATAATAATATGCCTGCTGGAAATTAAATTTGACACATCCACCCCTATCTGTGGTTATCATCTCAAGGGGCTGCTTCAACAAATGACCCAGGACAATATTTTTACTCACCTGTCTGAATGCACATACTAAGCAGGAGGTGAACTGAGTAAGAAGCCAGGACAGCAACTATCAACAGCAAAACACTGAAATATAAAAGAGTACATGGTCATGGGGTGCCTGGATGGCTCAGTGGGTTAAGCCTCTGCCTTCAGCTTAGGTTATGATCTCAGGGTCCTGGGACCGAGCCCCGCATCCGGCTCTCTGCTCAGTGAGAAGCCTGCTTCGCCCCCCTTCTCTGCCTGCCTCTCTGCCTACTTGTGATCTCTCTCTGTCAAATACATAAATAAAATCTTTAATTAAAAAAAAAAAGTACATGGTCAAATCCCCATAAAGTTTCCTTTTTTGAGGTATTTCATTACAAAAACAAATTTTTTTCACATTCAAATGTTCATAGGGACTATCTTCTGAGTAAGTGAATTATGGTCACTCAAGAAAACACTCTGTATTCACCAACTTTTATTTAAATGAAAATATACTGCTTTTAGATTAAAAAAAAATTTTACTTAAAACATAAACAATTTTCTCCTTCAGCACTCCTGTCTGCTGACTGCTGGCTCAGCCATTTAGTGATCTTGCAGTATTTCCCTTTTATAACTATTTCTTCCTATTTTAAGTCTAAACAGAAGTTTTAGTTGTGAAATCTCATTCTCTTCTTTTTCCTTCCCTCCATCCCTCCTCTTCTAATGACTGTACCTCCATATCATACCTTCAACTATAATTTTGAATTAAGACAGCATTTCCTAGGGCAACCTGGGAGGCTCAGTTGGTTGAGCATCCAACTCTTGGTTTCAGCTCAGGTCACGATCACAGGGCCGTGGGATGGAGGCCCAGGTATGGCTCCTCACTCAGTGGGGAGTCTGCTGAAGATTCCCTCTCTCTCCCCACCCACTCACATATTCTCACCTTCTCTCTAAAATAAATAAATATTTTTTTTTAAAACGGCATTTCCTAGCATTCATTAAACACATATACGCTCGCCAAACCAAACAAAAGCAGTTAACACACATCTATTGACACAATTTCAAAAGGTGCAAATAATGTAATAATTAGGATCCTTGTACCAAAAGTGTAAAAAGAGACAACATGCGTAATTTCCTACTTCTTCTCAGGAGGATACTAACAAGACAAGCTTCTTAGAAAGCTGGCACTAGTGGAGTGCCCCAGAAGTTGAAGAAATTCTTCTAGGTCTACTTAATACTTGTTACGAAGTAGCAAAGCTGAGAGGTACACCTGTCATTTGTATACAAGTACACTAGTCAGTACACTTGAGGCCTCACAAAATAACTGTTTGGTAACACTAAATAGAAAATCTGATATGATTCAATAAGGACATGTTCCGTGGTATACATCTGCACGCAGATTTTAAAAAGGGAATCCAAAAATAAGTCCTATGATTATGTCTTGCCTAAGATATCAAATACACGACTGAAGTTTTAAAATTATGAGAGTTTATTAAGAAACAAAACAAGCAAAGAGGAGAAAAGAGAGAGAGAGAGAGAAAGACAAATCAAGAAACAGACGCCTAACTATAGAGAACAAACTGAGGGTTACCAGAGGGGAGGTGAGCGGGGGATGGGAGAAATAGGTGATGGGGATTAAGGCGTGTACTGTGATAAGCACTAGATGATGTATGGAATTGCTGAATCACTATACTGTACAACTGAAACCAATATAACACTGTATATTAACTAATGGGAATTTAAATTAAAGCTTGTAAAAAATTATGAGGTGCACCTAGCACTCAGAAGAGCGTGAGACTTCATCTCAGGGTTGTGATTTCAAGTCCCATATTAGTGTGGATTCTACTTAAAATTTTTTTTTGATTTTTAAAAATTATGAAAGGTTGTGCACATAACCAATTATAAAAACAAGTCGGGGTGGGGGTGTGCCTGGATGATACAGTTGGTTGAGCATCTCACTTTTGGTTTCAGCTTGGGTCATGATCTCAGGGTCATGGGGTGGAGCCCCAGGTCAGGCTTCTGGCTCAGCTTGAGATTCTCTCTCTCTCCCTCTGCCCCTCCTGCTTGCACATGTGCTCTCTCTCAAATAAATAAATCTTTTTGTTTAAGTTGCATTACTTAAAAACCGGTTGCTTATCAAGAAATGCAAAATAAAAGCAGAAAATAAACCTAATGGGCCACAATTTTTATTTTAAATTTCCTGGTAAAATAGATCTGCTTCTACTGATAAAGAAAACAAATGATAAATGCTAAGGATAAGGTCTAGTTCTAAAGGATTTGAGTTTAGCAGAGTAACGAACTTGCAAACAAATCATTATAACACATTATAATAACAGAATAAATACACAAAGTACTACGGAAACACAGAAAAGCCAAGGATTTCTCTTTTGGGCGAACTGAAATGAGTTAAGTCTAGATGAAAAGCAATAGACACAGAACACATGTCTAGACTCAGGGAAACAAGACTACCTAACAGCAGGAAGACAGGAGAAGATGGAGAGAATTGAAAAGATTATGAACTTTACACTCACAAAATTGCTATTCATAGGTAATCTGTATGGCTGATAAACTTTAATTCACTTTGGCCAACTTGGCACAACAAATAGCCACTCCTTGGAGTGCCTGGGTGGTTCAGTCATTAAGCATATGCCTTCAGCTCAGGGGTCATGATCCCAGGGTCGTGGGATTGGGCCCCACATCGGGCTCCTAGCTCAGTGGGAAGTCTGCTTCTCCCTTTCCTATTCCCCCTGCTTATATTCCCTCCCTCTCTCTTTCTCTGTACGTCAAGTAAATAAACAATATCTTGAAAACAAACAAAAAAACAAACAGCCCCTCCTTAAGGTTTTTATAAGCAAGTGTGGATCAAGTTTCCATTTTTTAAAATTGGCCACACTTCTGGATAAAAAATACAAATTATATTGCATCCCTCCAAGCTACAGACTAGCAATAACATAAGAGTAGCAGGAAAATGCCAAAACCCCAGAAATAATTTAACTAGACACCATGTAACACTAGCTCTGGAGCCTCTTTGCTTCTTGGTGTACTATCAAAATGGGGAAAAAATAAAAGTAACACTAAAAGAAGAAGAAGGAAAAAAACAAAAACTCACCTAAATCCAAGGATGCCAGTATGAGCCATAACATAAGCTAAGCCAAGGATGCCACTTCCCATGATGGCATTCGTCAGATTAAACACAGAAAAACCAAATGAAACACCTGGGGATCCCTGTCTGTAAATTTCCTGCAAGCACACAAATTTAGTAGTGTTAAATGTTTGGATGGTGAAGTTCCAATTTCATCACGAAATAATTGAATGACAAGTTATGGGTAAAGTTTCCTGCAAACCACAGGCACCGTGGGTTCCTTTCTTCCCTTCCCACCACCCACTAGTGAGGGCCAGGAATCTCGTTTCTTAGAAAAATCATCTCCACGAGTACAGGCCCAGGCAGACTTCAGGAAAAGCCACGACTAGCCTTGTGACTGCAAAAGATGAAGATAGGATAGGAATGAAGTGGGACAGAGAGAAGGGAGATGGCCTCAGCCCATGTGATTACTGAAGAATTCCTGAGTCAGCTTGAGGCTGCTGTAGACAAGGTTGCTCCCCAATTACTAGGACTGCAAAAGTAATCTCTATATATTTAAAGAATTAAGTCAGCTCAAATGCAAGGATGGTCAGGAATACCTTGCAATGACGATATAATAAATAGAAACAATTCACGTTGCTCTACCGAAGATACCCTTGAAAATATCCTCTCCCAAAACAGCACTTGGGAGCAAAGTCTAGAAACTGTTAGAGTGCAGGGGCTTGAGTTAAAAGGCCAAAGACCCATTGCACAGGCTTTAGGGTCAAGGAAGTGCTTATGTACTTTACACCAGGCCACCTCCATTCCTTCACCGCTAAGGCTCTCTGTATGAAGATGTTTCCAGGCACCCAATGACTAAGTCTAGAAAAGAAAAATCTTGTGACTCTGGCAAAAACCTCACAAGACTGGTGGACGGAACAGGAAGTCCACAGAGAGACTAAGGAACAGCACTGAGTTACATAACGTTAGGGCTGCTCATCCAGTCATCGTTTTCCACCTGTGCCTGCTGCGCCTTCTTTCTGGGCCCTGTTATGCGGCTAGCACATCCATGCACTCCGCCCAGTCTCATCGGCGTCTGGATGCTGCCTTAGCGCCCCACGCCCCACGAGTCCGGCTCCAGCTTCTCCCTTCTCCCCGTGCCGCACCCCGACCTCCTTCTTTCCCCGGTCTTCTGTGCCAGGCATTTCAGGGAAGCCCGGACGCCTTCAGCACCGGGAAGCTAGCAGAGGCCACTTACGTTGCTTAGCAACGGGCTCAAGTCTTCCGCCTCCGCCTCTTCAGGCTGCTGGGCAGAGACGTACCAGCTCCGCTCAGCGTTGACGATCCCCCAGGGTGCCTCCATGCTGCTCGCTGGCCGACTACCAGATCCATCTGGGAGATACCACCCCAACCCTCCAGTCGTTAGTCGCGTCGGAGGCGGGGCTGTGGGACCGGCCCTTCCGGGTTTCCGTACCTAATTCAGCGAGGCGAAGAAAGGAGGGAGTAGACGCGACCTGATGACGCTCGTCTCTTGGTGGCGAACGGTGATGATGTCATCGAGGGCCAGCCTTTCCACGAGTGACCCGTTTCCGACCCGCACCAGAGCCTGCGAGGGGTGTAGTCTTGGAGTCAGCCGCGGAGCGACGCCGGGAATTGGGATGGTGACGTTGGTGAGGTGGTGAGCGCAAGGCCCCTGAACGGAGAGGCTGATGGTCGGGTGGCAGTACCCGGCCACCAAGGTCTGCTCTCCGCCGCAAGAACGTTGTGAGGTCACCTATCGCCTGGGTGTTAAGCCTAGGTCCGAGTAGTTGCTAGGAAGGAATGAGTTTAATCTTTTCAAAAGCTTTCTGAAAGAGCCTTTCGTTTTACACGTGGGAAGCCGAGACTAGGGTTAAGAAATTACAAGATCACACAGCTGGCTTACTGCTAGACCAAATTTGAACCCTGACTGTGAAGTTCGAAAATTGCGTTACGGGGTCCTGGGACAGGGCCCTTTCCCTACCGGTTGGTTCTTTGGTATTTTAGAAGGTAAAGTGAATAACTGATACTGTTAATGTAGTGGGCATATAAGACTTAGCAAATACTAGTCCTCCGAATACCGAAACCTCAAGTCATCGACTTTGGTAGGAAAGCGTTGAAGACGGACAACCCAGCAATACTAGCAATATATTAAGACCACAGGCTCTGAAGTCAGGCCGACCTGGCTTTTCATCCTTGCTCAGCCCCTTAAAGCAGCGAGACTGGGTGAATTAACCTACTTCTGACCTTTAGTATGCTCGTTTACTAAATAAGGATGTGATATCACACACCTGGCAAGATTGACAGTGTGTTGTAAAGCATGTAGCACTCCTAAGAATATCCTAGTAAATGGGTACAGTCATAAAATTAATGACCATTTCATTTAGAGATTATCTTTTAACTTAAATCACAGCCTTCTAATTCCACATGTATAGAAAATTGTGGGTGGAGAGGTTCATTGACTATAGGGAGGCTGATGGATCACTAAGCCTTGTTGTGGCTGCAGGTGATTTGAAGCTGCAAATTTATTATTTGCTACTAATAAAAAACAATGCATCATGGAAAAGATAGTATACTTGTCACACATTACTAAAGTTTTAGTTATCAGCATTTAGCAGGTTGTTTAAAACGGGAGAATTTTAGGGGCACCTGGGTGGCTCAGTGGGTTAAGCCCCTGCCTTCAGCTGGGGTTGTGGTTTTGGGGTGCTGGGGTCCTGGAATCAAGTCTCGCATAGGGCTCTCTGCTCAGCGGGAAGCCTGCTTCCACCTCACTCTCTGCCTGCCTCTCTACTTTTGATATCTGTCAAATAAATAAATCTTTTTTTAAAAATGAGAATTTTAGATTTTTTCCAAGATTTTATTTATTTAGGGGGGGGGGCAGAGGAAGAGAATCTCCAGCAGACCTCCCACTGACCAAGGGGTCTGATACAGAGCTCAGTTTCATGACCCTGAGATCATGATCTGAGCCTAAATGAAGAGCCCCACACCTAACTAAGCCACCCAGGCACCCCTAGAATTTTATTCTTAACCTATTGTGCACATATAAGTTTGTAATTTTATGGTATTTTTAAAAAATCCATCCTTTTTTTAGGATCTTACCGAGGCCATTTGGATTCTCAAGAATACTTTTCAAAGTGGAAAACTGTAGAATATCTGAATCAGAATCACTGACTCCACTATCTTGGACATCACAAATACAGAAGCATAGCAGAGCACCTTTCTTGTTGGATCAAAGAAAAAAATTCTCAACTATGCCTGAAATAGAAACAGACCAGAGAGACTCTGAATTGTTTTCACCACCCTCTAATGTTCGAGGAATGACAAAACTTGATAGAACAGCTTTTAAAAAGACAGTAACCATCCCAGTGCTTAAAGTTAGGAAAGAAATAGTCGATAAATTGATGCGATCCCTTAAAAGGGCAGCACTGCAGCGCCCAGGCATAAAACGTGTGATTGAAGATCCAGAAGATGAAGAAAGTAGACTAATTATGTTGGATCCCTATAAAATATTTACTGATGACTCCTTTGAGAGAGCAGAACTCAGTATTTTAAAGCAGCTTAATGTCAATCCACAGATTTCTAAATACAGTTTGGAACTAACTTATGAAAACTTTAAGTCAGAAGAAATCTTGAAAGCTGTGCTTCCTGAAGGTCAAGATGTGACTTCAGGTTTTAGCAGAGTTGGACATATTGCCCATCTGAACCTTCGAGATCATCAACTACCTTTCAAGCACTTAATTGGTATGTGTCTTAGTAACATTCATGTACTAAGTAGTAATTAGCAAGTTCTAATTTTAGTTCTTAAAATTATTTGATGTCAAATTACAGAAGTAGGACATTTTATCATTTTAATTTTAAACTGGATCTTGGGCTACACACCCTCTCTTTTAAAACCAGTTTTGAAATATTCTTCCCCAAGTGACAGCAAAGCTCTAAGAATCAGTTCAGGCTTTTGTGTATACAACATACAAGCATAGATTAAACTCACATCTTCAGCTTTGGCAGAATTCTTTGGCATCTTGTCATTTTGGTACACAGAACTTATTAGGCCCTCAGAGCTATATTGAATTCTAGGTTTCTTAAATTTGAGTGTTTTACCATCAAAAGTGCAAGACAGTGTTTACTCATGTTTTGATTCAACTGATTGTCTTCTGTATGTTAGGCACCATACTTTGTTTTTTAGTGCCCTTAACCTTTTTAGAAATGATGCTTTTGTGTGTTGTACCTCTTTAAGCCTTCACGTTTGAGCCTGGGTCCTTTATCCTTTGGGATAAGAAAGAAGACTAATCACGATTGCAGGTATCCCTTTACAAATATTGATGTCTATGTATTCTTCAGATCAAATTTTTTTAATGTAGAGTAATTGTCAGAATTTATGGGAATTATTTTCACCTTTAAAATATAGTTCTCAGTATTTTGCATGGGTTGAATTTTAGAAATATGCCGTTATGCATTTCATTGGTTCTTATTGATGATAGGGGCTGATAATACATAGTGATAATATAATAAATATCTAAGCAGATCTTTATATGTATAACTGGGCACAAATGTCAGGATAAGCTTTGCTGTGAGTCATTACTTGTCATAAGTCAAACATACCTTTCAGCATCCCTATTTTATAAAGGAGCACTCATAGATTAAAAGTGAAACATTTTCATACAATGGCAATTTTAAAGCAAGACAGTGTTTACTCATAGACTATAGACTTTCAGAATTGGTTTTGGTTTTTTTATTTCATGCCTCATTTCAAACTACCATACCTTAAAAATTGAGTTCTGATACCTGAAGTGGAACAGGATAAGAACAATGATTGGCTGGAGTTTATTAGTACTATCATATTTAAAATCAGGTATCTAATTATCAGGAAGAAACTGGGCAAATTTTTATTATGTATCAGGGTATTTGTATTTTTGAGTACTTTTTACTAGCTTACAAATCAAGTTATTTTTGTGCAGTGAGATAGCATGTAGATTCTTATAAATTTTTTAAGTGCTGACAAAAAAGGTAGACTTTAATTGAGGGGCATCAATATACCATTTCTGGTGTGTTTTATTATTTTGTAGCTTTTCTGGCTCTGGCAAATATTTGACAAAAACAATTTAAGTAAATGAACACTGAATTTAGATAAGACTCTAAAGATCTATTTTTTTAAATATTTTATTTTTTTATTTGATAGAAAGTATGCAAGAGAGTAAGTGGGAGGGGTAGAAGGAGAGGAACAAGCAGATTTTCCACTGAGCAGGAACCCTGAGATCATGACCTGAGCTGAAGTCAGATGTTTAACCAACTGAGCTACCCAGGCACCCTAAGAATCTATGTTTCTTTTATTTGAAAACTTATTTTCCTGTCATATATTTCCAAAGCGAAGGCATCTTTCTGTTTCAAGCACACAGTAAAGAAGACATTTGATTTGGGGCCAGTGAGGACAGACTGGTGATTTCTGAGATCTTTGTTGCCCATGGTCCTTACATCTCTTCTTTCTGTGTTTTACCTTATGGTCTCCCTTTTTGATTATTGTTGTGTATTGGTCCATTTGAGATTTAGTAAAAAAAAAAATAAATAAATAAAAAAAATAAAAAAAGGAAAAATATTAAGTAGATCCAAACTCCTTGAAAATTTTTCTTTTTCTTTTTTTTTTTTCCCAAATACTTTATTTATTTGCAGAAAGAGAGAGCGCACAACTATGGGGAACAGCAGAGGCAGAGTGAAAAGCAGGCTCCCCGCCTACCTGATCCCCCTGGGATCATGATCTGATCTGAAGGCAGACACTTAACTGACTGAGCCACTCAGATGCCCCTCGAAAATTTTTCTTTAAAAATGTACCCATAAGGTTTTTTTGTATTTGTGTTGGAGGCGACACTAACTTTACTAATCTGTTGAATTTTTAGCATTGTATGCCACTCTATAGGTGCAATTTTTGTCTATAAACCAAAAGAAAATTGTTTATTTCCATTTCATATATTGTTTTATTTTGCGACCAACTGGCAGTATTTATTACGAATTCTTATCTTTCAGGCCAAGTTATGATTGACAAAAATCCAGGAATCACCTCAGCAGTAAATAAAATCAATAATATTGATAATACATACCGAAATTTCCAAATGGAAGTGCTATCTGGAGAGGAGAACATGATGACCAAGGTATGGAGTATTTTATTGTCTCCTAGTTACATATTATATTGATTAATGTTTAGAATCTTAAAAAGATGACAAAGATTAAAAATATTTATAATAACCCAGTGTTGATGAGAATGTGAGCATTTATATAGCCTTTTGATGGAAGTGCAAATTTGACAGATACTCAGGAAGAATATATGGTAATATATTGCTGTTTTGAATACGTACGTTCTCTGACCTATCATTGCATTTACAGGAAGTTATCTGAAGGATAAAACTGGACAAAATTGTAATGCTGTATGTACTAGGTTCTTCATCATCATTTTTATAATAACAAAACAGGAATGGAAACAACCTAAATTTTCATCAGCGAATTGATCAAATTTTGGCATATAAAATAGTATATAGAACATCGCTCTATTTTATTTTTTTTTTTTTTTTTTTTTTAAAGATTTATTTATTTATTTATTTGACAGAGAGAGAGATCACAAGTTAGGCAGAGAGAGAGGAGGAAGCAGGCTCCCTGCTGAGCAGAACATCGCTCTATTTTAACTAAGTATTTATGTAAATATGCATGTATATTAGAATGTTAACAGTGGGCATATTTTTATTTGATGTAGTTACTAGTGACCTTTGTTCTCATCTTTATACTTTTCTACTGAGCACATATTTCTTTTATAAGAAAAACAAATCTATTTCAAAGAAAAAATATTTTTAATATGTGGGAACAGATACCTGGTACCCCTAAAATCTCATCCTCTACCCCCAAAATCCTTTGAAGTGCTGGAGAATATAAACTTTTTTTAAGCCAAAAGTCTTAGATGATTATATATTAACATTATACGAAATTTTATACCCAAGCTAGGAAATAGGTTAAACTCTCTCCATAACGTGACAAAAATTTTAGTAACAAAGTCCTCTTAAAATGTAAGATACGTCTTTTTGTTTGTTTCTTTCAAGTTTTTATTTAAATTCTAGTTAGTTCACATATAGTGTAATGTTGGTTTCAGGAGTAGAATTTAGTGATTCATCATTACATATAATACCAGTGCTTATCACAAGTGCCCTCCTTAATGCCCATCACCCATCTTAGCCCCTCCCCTTCCAACCTCCCCTCTAGCAATCCTCAGTTTGTGCTCTATAGTTAACAGTGTCTTAGGTCTACTTCCCTTTCTCCCCCTCCCCCTACATTCATCTTTTTTTTTTCCTTACATTCTAAATATGACTGAACATTCTCATGGCACTTGTCTTTCTTTGACTGACTGACTTCTTTTAAACAGGATTTTGTAAAACTTAGGAGAGAGTTTATGCAAAATAATTATTTTTTAAAGGTTCTGGGACACATAAGCTTAGGTGAATATTTCGGGTATAATATTATTTCTCCATAATTTAATTGTAGCTGAATATTAAAATACCGTTTACTACACACTTACTATTAGGCCTTAGCTAATGTTTTAAATATAACATATTTTAAGAAGCCTACAAGATAATGGTTATTCTTTTTAATATTCTCTTTATGCAGGTAACAAGGTATGACTGAGTAGGGTGTTGGGAGCCAGGCTTCTGACTCCAGAGTAGTCTTTCCCTGTATAAAACCTCCATGGCCTACTGCTTGTATGTAGTACATAGTATTACATACATGTAGTTACATGTGAGATTTGAATGTGAATCCTTTGCTGGTATCACTGCTTATCTCAGCACGCACTGATTGAATACTACATGTTCTTCATTTGCTACCAAGCTTTACGATAGCAGGTGGCATCCTTCTCAGAGCTCTAAAAGTTCTGAGAAACTTATATAATTTTTGAAATGGTTTCTGACTGATTTCTTAAGTCAACTAAAGTTTGTTCTTAGGGTCTATTTAATACTTAACATTTATACCATAAACGTAAAGGCTCACCCAGTATAATTTCTTTGCTCCAAATAGAATCACATTTAAGTTTGACTTTAGGAGCTCATGCAGTATATAAGTACTTTGTGTGTATATTGTGAGTAAAAAGATACCTGAAAGTTAATTGGGCTGAAAGTAATGCTGACTAGGTGAGTGAGATACCAGAGACAGTGTGAGTAAAATCAGAAGGATACTTAGAATTATTTTTTTTTCAAACTAGTACTGTGCTTCACATTAAAAAGGGGGAATAGAAAAGATATTTCAGGAAAAGCTTCCCAAGACATATTCAGAACCTTCCAGGTTTTAGTTGGCAGAATAATGAAGGAACATTTCCAATTCTGGAGCCTTAACATGGCCAGAGCATCTGATGTGGTTGGGATGAAAAAATATTTACACAAATTTGAAGGCAGAATATTCCATGAAGGCAGAATATAGAAAATATTTATCTCTACCAGATTTATAGAACTTACAAACTTTTCTTGCCCTTTTATTCTTCATCCATTAAAATAAGGGCTGAACCAATTTAGAAAATACTCAGGTTAATAAAGACTTAATTTTTTACAAATAAAATAAAATAAAATAAGGGCTGAAGTCAGATTCCATGACTATAATTTTAATTTTGTTTTCTGTCGTGTTTATGATAGCCCCCCCAAAAATGGCATTAAGTCTTAAATGTGTTTCAAGACTTAGCTTCATTGTATAAATTTAGTTTAATCCATGAAAACTCAAATTTGGGAAAAGAGAAAATAGCAGAATGATTTGTTCTGTACACTGGCTCTAATATGTAGTCATGAAACTTGCAATGTCCATGTAACTATCTAAAAACATAGCAAAATACCCCCAAATTCACTGGTGCATGACACATCTATCATGCCTCTCTTACAAACTGAAAACTAAGGAAGCTTATTTGCTGAGTGGAAGTGCTATCTGCAACTTAGCTAGTCATTGTGAAGATGTGTGTGGTGTGTTGTTTCAAATTATAGGTTTATTTCTCTCTCCATCGGGTGACTAAATAGAGTATGATTAAGCCAGTCAGCTGGCCTGTCTGAAAAATTCCTCATGTGATTTGGGAACCACTTTATGACCCCATTAGAATGAGATGGAGAGCCATTTGGCTTTAAAGAGATGAATTTTCTCATGTCAAAGTCTAATGTGGGTTGTTAACTGGCCTCAAGGATAGCATAAACACCAGAATTATAATTAAAATGCACTGTTATTTTCTATTAAATGTAAATGTATGTGTGTGGGTATATCCATTCCAGTATTCATGGCTGGAATTTAAGACTAATCAGGTTAATCAAAGTATAATACTTCTTTCAGGTTCGAGAAAACAGCCACACCTATGAATTTGATTTTTCAAAAGTCTATTGGAATCCTCGTCTCTCTACAGAACACAGTCGTATCACAGAACTTCTCAAACCTGGGGATGTACTGTTTGATGTTTTTGCTGGGGTTGGGCCTTTTGCCGTTCCAGCAGCAAAGAAAAACTGCACTGTATTTGCTAATGATCTCAATCCTGAATCCCATAAATGGCTGTTGCACAATTGTAAATTAAATAAAGTGGACCAAAAGGTGAAAGTCTTTAACTTGGATGGGAAAGACTTCCTTCAAGGACCAGTGAGAGAAGAGTTAATGCAGCAGCTGGGACCACTGTCAAAAGAAAGAAAACACTCTGTGCACATTGTCATGAACTTGCCCGCAAAGGCTATCGAGTTTCTCAGTGTTTTCAAGTCACTTTTAGATGGGCCACCATGCAGCACTGAGCTTCTTCCCATAGTGCACTGTTACAGCTTTTCCAAAGATCCTAATCCTGCTAAGGATGTTCAGCAACAAGCTGGGGCTGTGTTAGGCATTTCCTTGGAGGCATGCAGTTCAATTCACCCAGTAAGAAATGTAGCCCCTAACAAGGAAATGTTATGTATCACCTTCCGGATTCCTGCTGCTGTACTCTACAAGAACCAGACCCTAAATCTAGGTGAGCAATTTCTGGGAAATTAAATATAAAGTATAATACCTTCATGGAGCTTTTTTAGTCTACATATATATTTTATTAATTAAATTTGGAAATATGTGAAACTAATTCTAGTTAGCTATTTCAATTCAGGATTCCTTGCTGCTCAGTTGTGACTACTTTCTCCCAATTTTACAAATTTTAGCATGGTATACACACTGTTCAGTCTAGTAGAAGACAGCTTCATTAAAATAATAAATCCATGGGAATGTTACTATTTCATGTATAAGTTGAATATTAAAAATCTATATATATGTTTATAAAAAAAAAAAAAAAAAAAAAATCTTAAAAGGCCTATATTATTTGGTTTTTGAAAGTATTTTCCAATGTTAAGTATCTTACCTAATACAGGTTTTCTGGATTTGTTACAGAGAATCATGACGATCCACCTCTTAAACGCCAGAGGACAGAAAAATAAAGTCTTTTCAGAAGAAAAAACTCAAATTGCCTCAGTCACTTAATTGGAAAAAGTTTTCTCTGTTTCCCCACTAGACACTTACGTAATGAAATATAACTTGTATGGTTTCATAAAATGTTAGCTAGGAACTTTAGAATTGAACACTTCTGTTTTGCTCTTGCTGTCTTATAAGTTGAAGATTATCGAATTAGAATTTAAATGAAATAAATCTACTAAGCATATTTTATGTTACAGTCTTACAATCAATTATATCTAATTTTTTATTATATTTAAATATTGATTATCTCCTGGGAAAATAGGTTTTGAAGGTGGGATAATTGCATGCTAAGAAAGCACTAATACCATTTTGTAGTGATCCTCAGTTGAAGAGTGTGCCTAAATTTTATGTAAGTACCCCAACCTATCACTATATAAGTCATAAAAATGAGATCATTAGATCAGGGATGGCAAACTATGCCTGGCAGGCCAAATCTAGCCTACCACTGGTTTTTGTATGGCAAATGACTGGAGATTGGTTCTTATACTAATCTTGAAAAATTAAATCTTGTGACATGAAAATTATATGAAATTTGAATTTCAGTGTCCATAAATACAGTTTTATTGGAACACACCATGCTCATTTGTTTATATGCTGTCTGTGGCTGCTTTCATGCTATAATAGCAGCACAGTTACAACACAGACAGAAAGTGATTCTCAGCAGTTCATACTGCTGCTCACAGGGACAGGATTCTAACTCAACACCATTTTGAGTGCCATGTAAATCGCCAAGCTATAATATCTTATTGCTAGTGTATATTCATTATTTCAAAACAAGAAAAGTGGACTTATGATGTACTTTTAAAAGCATAGTGGAGTGTGAACTATTTTGATACTGAATTAGGTAACAAAGCATATATACCTGAGCTAAAATACAATACATGTTGACATTACCAATAGCGGTACTCATCACAGATTTCCCTCACAAGCAAGCAACTGTCAGAAAAACTAGAAATTTAATCTGGAAATATCTGAACATAGAATTTCTTCATAAAATAAAAACTGAAAATGAGGGCGCAACTTGAAAGTAAGTCTCCAAGTGACACTTTTATAAGCCAAGCAAGGAAAGCCATTTACTGATGGTAAGTTTATTGTATTTGAATGCAGCAGCCAAAGAAATGTATCCAGAGAAAATTTGTTTAGGACTGTTGGCCTTTGGGCAAGAACAGTTGCTCAAAGAGTTTAGGATTTTGTGAGCAAAGTCAAGTCAATTAAGAAAGTAAATGAGCTTGACTCTTGCTGAGTTGACAGATGTTACTAATACTGCTCAGGTCTCATTTGAGACATCAGTGCTTAGTCTGAAGTTACTTAAGAATGAGCTTCTATGAATACTCTGCATGGAACAACTAGGGGGAGTATTTTTAAAGAAGGTGAGAAAAAATTCTGTACAACCAAAAGTGGCATCTGCTATGATGTATTACAACCCAGTGGTTAAAATCTGCAGAGTAGAAAAAGACTTGGTTGGAAAAATATATAAAGCTTGTGAAAATGTAGCATATATAAAACCTGTGGTTATTCATTCTATTATTCACCAGCAAGTACCCTGCAGAAGACATTTGAACTGTCATGTGTCAATGGTGAATTTCATTTGCTTTCATGGATTCTAACCATGATTGAATTCTGTCAGAAACTGCTCAACCTGTTTGATTTTCTTAGCAATTGTGAAGTTTGAAGTTTTTTGAGCTCAGGGTCAAGACTGAAATTTTTCTTAAGAGCCTCTGCCTTGGGCTCAGGTCATGATCCCAGCGTCCTGGGATCCAGCCCTGCATTGGGCTCTCTGCTCAGCAGGGAGCCTACCTCCCCCCTCTGCCTGCCTCTCTGCCTACTTGTGATCTCTATCTGATAAAGAAATAAAATCTTAAAAAAAAAAAAAACAAAGAGGAACCACTCTTAAACATTCTAGAATGCTGAAAGGCTCTGGAAATTAGCTTTTGCTAATGGCATACTAGTATTTCTTAAAGATTTTAACCTATAATTATAAGGTTAAAATTATAATTCACTGTGAAACTGGTCATTTCAACAAACTGACATTTGAATCACAGTATCTTGTGTTACACATTTCTCATGCTATCAAAAGTTAAAGATTTCCCTCAAATTAGCAGTGGATACATTTTCTGTGTTCAGCATTTTTGGGACCTTGGTGAAAATGCAAAGAAAGGAAATTTACATATTTCAAAATCCATTCACCTATAATTGAGCTTCTACCTTAAATTGGAAGTGATTAATGTACTATGTAATGACAATAAAGCAAATATCAAGGGAAGAATCTAACAGGTTTTACAAATGCCTTCCAAGTGATGAATATGCCCAGTTAAAATCTTATGCTTCTGGACTGATGCCAGTATTTGGCAGTATCTATTTGTGTGAAAATACATTTTTAGAGATAAAATGTGTAAAATCTTATTACAGATAACCATTAACAGGTGGTCATTTACAACTGATTTTGATGATAGGAAACACTTGGAACCCCAATTAAAGGAACAAGTGTTATTCCCCCACAAAAGGAGTTACAAACAATGTAATTACATATACCCAATTATATTTTGAATTTTGTTCATTAAAAACATTGTACCAATTATTTTATCATAAAGCCTAAAATACTTCCTGCCTGGTCCTACAAAAAATGTTTGAGGACCACTCATTAAATCATTCATTACAAACTCAAATGCCTTCAGAAGTGAGGCAGGTAATATAAATCAGTGAAGGCAATAAATGGTAAGAAGTGTAGGAAAGTAATGAGTTGGAGCTCTCATCCCTTCTCTAAAGGCACTTAAAAATGGTTTTTGAAACTCAACCAAACCTCTCCTCTGCAAGACCCAGGAGGCTAATTCAGCCAGGGATTACCATTTGGGACTTCTAATTTTCCTCTCCTCCCTTCCCTTCAAGTGAGGAGTATGTAGGTGAAGGGTCAGAAAGCTTTCGGTAAAGGACCAGATAGTATTTTAGCCATAAGGTCTCTTTTGCTGCTCAACTCTGTTGCAGTAGCCCCCCAGAAGAGCCATAAACAATACATAAACACTATATGCCAAAACAACTTTATTTATGGATACTGAAATTTGAAAATCATATGCTTTCCACTTGTTAAAAAGTATATGATTTTGGCTTTCTTCAACCTTAAAAAATGTAGACATCAATCTTAGCTCATGAAGCATACAGAAAAAGACAGCAGCTGGATTTGGCCAAGGGTCCACAGTTGGCCTGATCTAGGTGAAGAGAATTTTAATTTTCAGGTAGGAGTAAGAGTTTTTTCCCAGTATTATACAGTGATATGCTAGGTTATAAATATTAAATATGGGTACAAATGATGTTTTTATTCATACATGGAAAGTGATAAGATTCTTGCCTCTATTTGGTCAAATATCCAGTCTCTCTATTAACACTTTAACTCCTCCCCCTTTTCCTTCAGAGTGGCTAAGTGCATGTATGATTATTTCATTATTTAAATCTAGGCCCACCCTAAAGTTTTTAACATGATACCTAGTAAGTGAACTCTTGATGTCCACTAAAAAATGACAGCTGGAGAACTTACCAGATACAATTTTTTTAAAAAATTTTCTTAGCTTTTTGACAAGTTTCCTGCCACCTTAATTGGATTTTGAAATAATTACCACCAGTTAACAGTCTAAGGATAATTTCTAAGAGAAGCTTAGGTCAAATATTTATTGAATGAAATTAAGGAACACTAATAGTGCATCCCAACTATGATGTAAATGTATTCAATACCATTAATATATGTTTAAAAGGAAGGTAGTTAATGGATAAATGAGGTTCTACATAATGAATTTCTCAGAACTTCTCTCAAGGATATAAATAAGGTTATTAAGTTGCTGTCATTTATATGCCATAAAATAACTAGACACCTGATCCATAAAACTTCCTGGAAATCTTGGGAAGTTTGATTACTCAGACTTGGTTCTACAGAGCTATTGTTTATAAGCTTGCCAGTTTGATACTCATCTCTGAAGCATGGACTCTCACCACTTTGGTTCAAATCCACTCTGCTACTTTTAAGTTCGATTAACCTTCTGGAAGTTAGTTAACCTCCCTATGCCTCAGCTTCTCCATCTGTGAAAATGGGGGAAAAAATACTAGCATTGTAAAGATTAAGTAAGAATACACAATACATGAAGCACAGTGCTTGGCGCATACATAATGCTCAGCAGTTGTTAGCTATTGCTTCTGGGCTAGTGTTGTACAAGGTTAAAAGACTTAATTGATGTATATGATAGACTTGTGCAGCCTTTTGACTCGGAGAGGAAAAATCACTGGGGGATAGGGGATAACCTAATCAATTTAGAGTGTATACTGTCATTAAGTTACTTACCTTCCACCATTGTCTTTCATCTAATAGGTCAATTAACAACTTATTTGGCCTATCGAACAAAGTACAGCAATAATAAGAGCAAAATATTTACAAATGTATAAAGGTTTTCGAATTCAATTTATTTGCCAAATCAGATGCAGGCAATTTCCACAATAATGAGGTAGGCTCAAAAAATGTTTTAAAAGCCTTTTAAGTGTTCTATTAATTAGTTCATTCACTTAAATATATTATACAAGGTACTGAGAACAAATAATAGTATTTCTTTTGTAAAGACTGGATACTGTACAGCAAAGTCTTAACTTTAAGTCAATGTTCTCACTTCTTTGAACAGATGTATAGACTATACTTAAAATCCTCAGTTGGGAATGCTAATAGAAATGAAAAATAGGATGCAGCCTGTAAAGTACAGACAGAACTAGACTTAAAAATAAAAATCAAACAGTTTTAATTCTGGCTTTTTTTCTAATGTGTATATGATCTGGGCCTACTCAATTATTTGATGCCTTGGTTTTCTTAGTTATCAAAGACTGTTCAAAGGTCAGCTGTACAGCTAACTAACACAGGGATGAGGGACATTAACCCCCCCACCCCAACACACACACACTAGAAAATCGACATGTAACTTCTGACTCCCACACTCCCAAAATGTAAGTGCTAATAGCCTACTGTTCACCAGAAGCCTTAACACAAACATAATAGTCAAGTATACATGTTTTTGTATGTTATACACTATATACTTACAATAAGCTAGAAAAAAGAAAATGTTAAAATAATAAGGTACCATACAAAAAAAATCCACGTACAAGTGAATCCATACAGTTTAAACTTGCATTATTCAAGGGTCAACCATATTGTAAAAGATAAAGATGTATCCCTGAAATTAATACCTGCCTAGGCAAATAAGCTGCAGTTGTTAAATATGGATATTCCACCCTAATGTAACCACAAATTTTATTTCACATAATTTTCCTCCCATAAAATTAACATCTGTTATAAGGAACATTTGATAGGAAATCCCTTAATTTCCTTGAGAAACTATGTCCTAGGCCCAGTGGTCTATGTAACAGCCTCGTATAAGATTGAGATGCTACAAATATCCATCCTCTCTACTGCCAACTCTAAGCAAAATCCTAGGTTTACTAAACGCCCTTGAAGTTTTAATAGAAACTGAATCAGAGTCTGCAATTTACTCAGAGAAATTTTGTTTAAAATGTATCCATTCCAGTCTCCAAGGTTTCATCATAAAATGAGCTCACATTTGAAGTGAAAGGTGCCATTTAAGTATTAAATTTTATTAACTTACTTCTTTGAATTTGTCATTAAAAGTAGGTTAATATTCTCATCTGGTTTATCCTAAGTGTGGCTCACAGCTGGGAACTATAATACCTTGATCAAGGTCTGTCTCACCTTCCACTGTTCAAAACAGGCACTGAGTCCTTAATATCAAGAGAGTGGCATTATCACAAGTCAAGTTTTACTTGCCACAACCTGCTGGCAGAAGGAAATATATTCACTTGTCTGGACTAGTATTAAAGAACATAGGGGAAAAAAAGAGAACATTTTATGAGAGAAAATAATAGACTTGGATATTAACACTAAATGTCGTATTCAAAATGGCATTTTAAAATGTGTTCAAGTAAAACACTGTAATAAGAGAAAAACCACAGAACTTCATATAAAGTCTAGCTTTATTTTTAAAAAGATTTTACAAGTCTGTCAACCTCAAGCATACATAGGTAAATTATTCATGTCTTCCATCAGATAAAGTTTACAGCTTCAATCCCTCTCAGAAAAATATAAGTAAAAAATAAATCTTTTCACATATATTTATCCACCGTATTGCTCAACTTAGTTCTGAAATTTTCTCTTATAAATACTTTAACACAGCTGCTAGTTGGTGTACTGCTGCTGGGCAGCTGCACATGGCTATATTTTTACATGTCTGCTTTTCTTTTGCTAGCTCCCTGGTTCGGCTCCTAGGTCCAAATCTTATAAAGGAGAAATAAAGGTTAACTGGGCTGCCAGAAAAGCCCGCTGAATGCATCCTGTAGTGCTCTGTGACAAGCAAGAGAAGAAGTATAGCCTCCAGCAAGGTCCTGTGGAGAGGCAGCTCTGACATGGTTTAAATATCTAAAACAAAACAAAAAGTGTAACAGTGACACAGAAAGCACATATAAATTGGTACATTTTTAAAAATAATAATAAAACTGATTCACATTTTAAAGCAGAATTCTGAGACTGAAATGTTCAGACTTCTTAAATGCATTATTACCTTTTAAAAAGAAACACACTGACTATATATAGAAAGTGCCTAAACCAGTTTGTTAAACAAAATTATAAAGCAAATTACATTAAGATCTAAAAACAGCTCTTAAGGAGGTTTCAAAAATAATACTTGCTATTAAAATGTTCACTGTTCCCAATTTTCAGAACTTAGTTTATTGGTTGTTGTTTGGGTACCTAACTGCTACTGTCCTCCTTGCATACTTTTTCTTTTCTTTTCTTTTCTTTTTTTTTTTTTAAGATTTTAGTTATTTATTTGACAGAGATCACAAGAGGCAGGCAGAGAGGCAGATAGAGAGAGAAAGGAGGAAGCAGGCTCCCTGCTGAGCAGACAGCGCAATGCAGGGCTTGATCCCAGGACCTTGGCATCATGACCTGGGCCAAAGACAGAAGCTTTAAGCCACCCAGGTGCCCCACCTCCTGGGGTAGTATCATACCTGGTATAAATACCTGGTATCATAATACTATTGTATTAATATTTTTACATAAATATTGAATACTTTACATAAATATATTCTAAAATAAATACTTCAAAGGAGGAGGAGGGAGAAGAGAATATACTAATTACTTCAAATATACTTCAGCATTACAAAAATGTATTGTCTCCTTCTACACAGGAAGTGAACCCTTAGAAAATTACATGCTCAAGAAATCTCTGACAGCCTGAGTTCAACAGTCCCAATTAGTAAATACAAAAGTCTTCTGAACTGATCTCAAAAGACAGTGTACCATTTTTCTTCAATCATATATATATATATTATTTAGCAATTAAACCTTTTTACATTGATAAAGGTAAAGAGACCTAAAATATGGGACAATCTTAGCCAAAGAAGGTCAACTTATTAGCATGACTAACAGCACTGTTGGAAAACAAATATTTCCAGCTCTGCTTCAATGCCTAGTTTAAGAAACCACATTGTTTCTTCAGGCCTCAGGAAGTAAAGGAGCTTCATCCGCCTTAGAATTACGGTTATGGCAAATGAATAAATCAGGTACCAGAACATTTTAATAACTTGGAAACTTTTCTACTCATTCATTCAAACTTCCTGTGTGTCAAAGTCTTGATGCATGAGCAACTTCTTATTTCTAACATAATAACAAGTCTGTTTTTCATTTGTATCCATCTTTAATAAGGCTGTGTGATTAAAAAATATATGGCAATGTAAGAGGCCAAATAGAAAAAGTGGTCAAAGTAAGACACAGGATAAGCTCCCAGAATTGGCTATAATTTATTCACACTACCACAAATCAAGGTGTTAACTCAATTCTTTGCTTCTCTGCCAAGGGTGAAAGGGAAAAGTGAAGGAGAAAGGAAATTAATATTTACTGAGCAATGATCTACAAACTTTTTTTTTTTTTTTTTTTTTAAGTAGGCTGCATGCCCAGTGTGGAGCCTAGTAAAGGGCTCAAACTCATGACCCTGAGATCAAGTCAGATGCTTAACTGACTAAGCCACCCTGGCTTCCCCACAAACTCTTTTTTTTTGGACAGACAGAGATCACAAGTAGGCAGAGAGGCAGGCAGAGAGAGAAGAAGGGAAGCAGGCTCCCTGCTGGGCAGAGAGCCCGATGTGGGGCTCCATCCCAGGACCCTGAGATCATGACCTGAGTGGCTTCAACCCACTGGTGCCCCCCCGCCAACTTTTGATAGTATACTTATAGCAGTAAAAATATTTGAGCGTGCTACTCCAAAATTTGTGTACTTATTTATAAACCATATACCTATTGTATTATCAGTTATATAGTATATAATTACATATAATATAAAGAAGTATATTATAAAATATAAATATTTAAAGGAGGAGATAAAAATATTTCAACAAAAGTTCTAGTATTTTCTCTCTACATCCCATCTTATAAACCTTGGTGGGATGCATCCCAATTTCATTGTCAAACTCTTGATAGAAACTTAGGTCCCACTGAACATAAACAGGGATTCACCAAATCTACCACAAAGAAAGTATCTGCTTATTACATCCCAGGACACAATAAAATGTCCACTGTTAAGATTATGATGCACGAGAAATTATGTAAGTTAAATAAGTCATCTCAGACATCTAAAAATAAACCTGGAACAGGATAAAATCAATTTCTGTTCACTGAGAATTCAATAACTACCACACAAATAAGTAATATTTAGTAATATTTTTACAGGTATCTTAGAAATGAGACATTCCATTCCTAGTATGAGTTTCCAGGTAAATTTTACCCATACACCAGATACCGCCATATTACCCTTTTTCCTTTTCTCAGACCCTCAAAAGCACAGCCTTAGCTCCCAATAGCTGTTCACTCATGGTAAAGCTCGGGTACCACAGGAGAATGTCTGTTAACCTTAAGAAGCCAACTATCATAAACAGAATTGTTTTTCATAGCTGTAATACAAACCACTGTGCAACTGGTTGTTTTGATTCATCACATTTTGGTACAACTTGCTTCTGGGAAAGTTGAATCATACCACCTCTGGCTTGGCAATTCAAGCATAAACTTGCAGTGTACATACAGCTTTTTATATGTTATCCTGAGAAACCTGAAACAGCTGCACTGCTGGCAGGAAAACACAGGACCACCAGTAAAATATCCAAAACAGTTGCATCTTTTAATTTATGACTGTGCACTGCTTCCATAAAGAGTATATAAAACAGTTCAACTTTTTATAGGTAAAATGTAATAAACAGTCATACTCATTGATGCCATAAATGTATAAAAAAAGTTTATTTAAAATGATTAATTAGTGTTTGAAAACAGTAATTCTTAAACAGTCATAATCCAGAGCAATGAGCAAATATTTTAAAATTTTAGTTGCTAATGCTAAGTTGTAGATTCTTGCTGCCAAAATCAAGTAAATTAAAATTTCTTTGTGTAGCACTGAAGAAAATGCATTTCTCTTCTAGCAATCATTTACATTAAGCATGCCTGTGAGTATATTCTTTAAAGACCTACTTATTTACATTACTGTTTTTGATCTCTAGGGCTGCACAAAACGGTTACTGTTAAATATTTCAATCTATTTTCACCATGGCAACCTACATTAATTCCAATTTAAAAAAGTAAAACACAGTTCATTCTCGTTACTCAACTGTTGGCTTTTATTTTCTAGGTATTTTAATGTCCTTAAACCCTTTAATTATTGTGGTACACTGAAGTATTTTAAAGGATCTGCCACATTGAAACCACACAATGAGAATTTAGCATTTTTGCCTACTTTCTCCCATTAATCCACATCTGTGTTGTTTTAATTCTTTCATGACCATTACAAGTACATCACTGAATAGGATTCCTGGGGTTTCTGGCAAAGGTCAGTATCATTTCAAGTACACCTTTAAAGAACAGAATGAGGAAGAAGTCTTAGCCAAATTTACTTCCAAAAGTCAAGCTCAGTTGGACTTCGGAGCCTAGAGTTAACTGCTCTGACTACTTAGCCAATCCCAGGACAGTATTTCTGTTTTCATGGGTTTATTTTAAATACCTGTAAATCTTATAAGCAGAAACGAGGAAAGAAAAAAAGGGTTTGCTTATTTTGGTATCTATACCTTATTTTTACTGAAAGCAGACTAAACTCAAAGCTTTACAAATCGTACCTTTATTTTCTTAATGACTTAAAAAAAGTATGTTTTCAAAAGCATGTCTAAGATAATTCCTCTACAAAGGTATCTTGTGCCCTAATTTATACTCTGTCTAAAGTTGCCTTCCTTTGCCATTACCCATCAAAATCCCTTTCAAACAGACTTGAGGAGGGGGAGGAAAAGGAGGCAATGGATCCTGAGAGAGGAGTAAGAGAGGATTAAGCATTCAAAAACCACACTTGAAAGTTTGTTCCTGAACTTTGATTTTCTGCACTGTCATTTTCTTCTGTTACATTTAGCAGCTTTTGCTCTCAAAGAAGGTGGTATAATTTACACTTAGCTTCAGAAAGACTTCATTTTCTCAGTTCTTTAACATAAGAGAGTTCCTCTGAGATTACTCTTTTACTATTTCCCTTCCTTTAAAAGCCCTATATCGACCATCTGGCTAAAGTCTTGGACTCAGCTCATTTTAGTGCTATTCAACAATGCTTTGAGTTCTCAGCTAGGGGCAGAGGGCAGGGGCTGTCACTCAAGACCGAGAGGCAGCACTCTTCCCCTCCAGTCATAACTTCCTCATGAAAACCCTTGAAACACTTTGACTCTAGAGAATCAAAGAATCTTGGAATTCAAACTGAAATGAAAATGTTAAGTTCGTATTAGTTTCCTTCACCTCAAATTACCAGGACCAATGGACGGTTAAAAAAAAAAGAGTCCAGGGACGCCTGGGTGGCTCAGTTGGTTAAGCAGCTGCCTTCGGCTCAGGTCATGATCCCAGCGTCCTGGGATCGAGTCCCACATCGGGCTCCTTGCTCAGCGGGGAGCCTGCTTCTCCCTCTGCCTCTGCCTGCCATTCTGTCTGCCTGTGCTCGCTCTCTCCCCTTCTCTCTCTCTGATAAATAAATAAAATCTTTAAAAAAAAAAAAAAGAGTCCAACAGTTTTTAACTTCATAGTGTTGCTCTAGAGAGAACTCTTCAGAGATTAAGACCTTCTTTTTATAAGTGGGCCCATTTTTTTTTTTAAAGATTTTTATTTATTTACTTGATAGAGAGAGATCACAAGTAGGCAGAGAGGCAGGCAGAGAGAGAGGGGGAAGTAGGCTCCCCGCTGAGCAGAGAGCCCGATGTGGGGCTCGATCCCAGGACCCTGAGATCATGACCTGAGCTGAAGGCAGAGGCTTAAACCACTAAGCCACCCAGGCACCCCTAAGTGGGCCCATTTTTAAGCCTGAATTTAAAGCCACCATGCATTAAACAGACCAGTTCCAAGTAGTTCTGCCTCCCAGCCTACAAAATTCAAATCTAAGTGCCATTAAGAGACATGAACCAGCTGATTTCAGATGTCAAGACCAAGAGCTACTGTATTCAGCTAAGGCTATAAAAGATTTACATTAACAACGTGAAATGTATCTCAACAGATTTAAAGACAAACAACAGTATGCTCAATTATCACTAAAAAGCAGAAATATTCTGAAAACAGAGGTTAGTGCTCAGGTGTCCTAACCTAATCAGGATGACAGAATAACAGACAAACTGTCTACACAGGGAAACAGATAATCATATACTCCAATATAAATGGTCAGGAAAGGACTTCAAGTCAGAACTACTGTCCATAATTCTATGAGCAGTTTGGTTATAAAATACCAACCAAGGCTTCATGAACTCAAACCAAAATATCACAAACCACAGTCATGGGATTACTCTTCACTTCATTATCTAACCTGCAAATGAGAACACAACTTGAATAAACTAATTATTAAAGCTATTTCAGATCTATACGAATATACTTGGGAATCTAGTAACCAATTTATTCCAGACATTTACACCATCTGAACACCAAAGCTCAGATTTGGAAATTAAAAGCCACATGCAGCGCCCAAGTGTACAGCTGAATACAGATTGCTCAGATAAGCCTTTCTGAATTATAACTCAAGTGTGCAATTTATTGCTACCAAATAATACACTAGGCATTTTGAGGGCAGGGTAGCTGTTACCAAAGTTACATAGTGAAAGGAAAAATGACTGAATGCATAAAAGATATAGCTATTTAAGTGTAACATACTCTATGAACAATATTGTTGGTAGTTCTGGGTATCCAACTGACAGACCCCTAAGGACACACTCCATCTGTATAATACAGATAAATACAAGAGTATCTCAGGAATCAGGTGTGATCAGAAACTTGAAAAGATCCATGAAAACAGATAATGCACGGTAGCAATAAGTCTTAAATATATTCTTCAAAGTTAGATGTTTATCTCAGTTATAATATGTTTGACTAATTTCAGTATTGTTCTTATATGCTTAAGTGAGATTAAGCAGAAAAATGGTATAAATAATGCTTTTACTTATTGATTCTTAAAACATTATGATACTCATGAATTTAATCAAGATAACCAGAGGAAAGGAAGCAAAATTTCATGAAAAATCTAAAAATAAACAAATCATATCAGAGTCATAAAAACAACAAATCATACACAGAGTTTGTATATCCCAGGGAGGGAAAAGAGCTATCACTTCTGTGGTAGAAATACAATAGAGATCATAAAAATAAATATCCTAGTTTCTAAGTTCCTAAAAATTCTAGTGTCTCATTCTGGCTTGTCTAATGTAATTTTTTACTATAAATTCCATGTTAGTAACAGCTGCATGCCAGAAGTTTCATCACATCTTTATAAAGAGAGTATGGTAATTTTTCCCCAAGGGTGGGAAAGGCAAATATAGAAATTTGTATGTATACAGTTCATACCTTCTTTTTAAAAAAAAAAAAAAAAATTTACCGAGTGTCTCCTATGTGCCAGGTATTGAAGCAACTCTGAGGATAAAACAAAGAGCAAACTCCATGTTCTAATGGACCTTGTAATTCAGCAGAGAAAGAAAGATGTTAAATAACGAATATTATGAATGAGAAAGTCAGTGTAGATTAAAAGGAAGCCAACATGAACAAGTTCAGAAAAGGTCTCCCTAAGGAAATGACAGTCCCAAAGGATGGCTTAGACCCAAAGGATGAGGAAGAGTTACTTAGCAACCCAGTGAAGAAAAGAACGTAGCAGCAAGGAGCCGGAGCACATACTGGAAATATGCAGGAAAGGTGGCTCAGGATGAGGCTAGAGATGTTGGCAGAAAGTATTCAAAAGAAATTTTGAGAATTATGAATTTTATTGAAAGGGCAATGGGAAGCCACTGGAAAGTTACTGTTAGGAACCTGATAATGTAAGCTACTTTGGCTACACAGTGGATGAGAGAAAAGCAGGAGTTGATTATTTAAAGACCCTTTAGAGTTTCTCTATTCTAGGCTTAAGATCATGCTAACTGGATTAGGGTGGCAGCAGAGGAAATAAAGAAATACTGCTTCACGAGACAATTAAAAACCAACTGAGTAGGGGCACCTGGGTGGCTCAGTTGGTTAAGCGGCTGCATGGGCCATGATCCCGGGGTCTTGGGATGGAGCCCTACAGATGGGCTCTATGCTCAGTGGGGAGCCTGCTTCTCCCTCTCCCCCTCCCTGTCATTCCCCCTGCTTGTTCTCTCTCTCTCTCTCTGTCAAATAAATAAATAAATAATCTTAAAAAACAAAAACAAAAACAACAAAAAATACCCAAACGACTAGTAGGTATGGGGGCAAGAGATGGGGAGAAGAAAGTAAAGGCAAAAGCAACTCCGGGCTATCTAGTCAAATAGAACAGGGAAAATACCTTCACAGAAACAGAAAACTGCAGGAGAAACAAACTGGGGTGGAGGAGAAGAGAACGGAAAGATCATGAGTTTAATTTTGGACTTAAGTCTGAAGTGATTATAGAAGAGAGATACAGAGTGGCAGCTGGGTATATGGGCCAAGTGCTAAGAAGAAAATTATGGGATGATGTTATTAACTGTTTGGGAGTTATTAGTAGTTAGATGGTATTTGAAACCATCATGTAAATGCTAGTATTTAGGGAGAGAGGACAGAATGAGAAGAGAGAGAAGGGCCTAAGGCAAAGGCCTAGAGAACGAAATATACAGTGATATGACAAAAGAAACCATGGTGGTTAATATTATGTGTAAACATAAAATTACACTGAGTGAGCCAAAGAATGCCCAGATTATCTGGTAAATCATTTCTGTGTGAGTCAGTAAGGGTGTTTCTGGAAGAAATTAGCATTGGTGAACTGAGGAAAGCAGATGGCCCTCCCCAACGTGAGTGGGTATTATCCAGTCTATTGAGGACCAGAGAATAACAAAAAGACGGAGAAAGGTTGAATTCAGTTTGCCTGACTGAGGTGGAACATCGATCTTCTCCTGCCCTTTGGTGCTCCAGACTGGCATCTAGACTTAAATTGACATCTACACCATTCACTCTCAGGCCTTTGCACTACACCACTGGGTTTCCTGGGTCTCCAGCCTGCAGACAGCAGATCATGGGCCTTCTCACCCTCCATAATTACATGAGCCAGTACCTAATAATAAATCTCTCTCTCTCTTTCTCTATCTATCTACCATCCATCATCCATCTATCTCCCATACTGGTTCTGTTTCTCTAGACAACTAATACAGAAGGCAAAATATTTTGAAGTGAAGGGTATGTGTTCAAGGTGTGGTAAATGCAAATACTGCCATTCCCTACCAATACCTCATGCGCTCTCTTCTTATAGACTTGCAAAGGAGGTAGAAGGAAGGTGTAAACTGCTTGGAAAGGAGTAAGAACCTGCTACTTGTACCTGACTCCTTCTTGTAATTTTGAAGAGATAATAATAGCAGACACAGAGATGGGAAACCTATTAAATTTCTCCATCTAGGAAGGCTCCAGAGGCTCTCTTCATGGCATTTATAGCAGTAGTGTTTCTTATAACAAAAGAACAAAAGAAACAATCCAAATGTTCACAGAGAGGAAAACAGGCAAATAAATACTGTACAGCACTGAAAACAAAGGACATACACAGCTTCATGCATATATCAACACTGTTTACTCTCACATACAATGCTGAGTAAAAACAACAACAAATAGTAAGTTACAGAAAATATGTACAGCATGGTCCATTTACATAAAATTCGGAAATGCAAACTATACATGGAATATATAGATATGACCAAAGAGTGGGGGTGGGGGGAAAGCAAGCAAATGATAAACAGCCCATTCAGGGTGACTGAATCTCTGATGTGAGGTGAGGTGGGACCACAATGAAGAGAAGAAAAATGCACACAGAGAGGGCTTCTACAGCAATGGTTATGCTCTATCTCTTAAGTTAATGAGTGGAATTCATTCAAAATGAAGGAGTAGAGGAGGGAGAAACAATGAGAATTCAGCAACTGTTTTATTATTAGTCTTTGTAAAATATGTATTATATATTTTTTCTATGTATGAAATACCAAAAAAAAAAAAAAAAAAAGTAGTGCAAAAGAGCATAGTCACAGCTTTAACTGCCACTAATCTAGTAAATAATCTGCATGCAAACACCAAACCATTCTTAGTTGGTCTTGATTTCATAAAATGTTACTATTTTTATTTCATTTGTAATAATTCATGTTAACCACAATTATTCATCTTAAAATATGTTTAATACTGCAATATGTTGTGGGCTACCTGGGCGGCTCAGCCAGTTAAGCATCAGACTTTTATTTCAGCTCAGGTCATGATCTGAAGATTATGAGATCAAGCCCCACCAAAGGTATGGAGCATGCTTAAGAGTTTCTCTCTCTTTCCCTGCCGCAATCCCCATGGGCACAAGCTTTCTTTAAAACAAAACAAAACAAACTTCAATATGTTACATTCATATCGTTCTCTGTACTGGTTTATAAGCAAGATCAATACATTAATTTAAGATGGGAGAAGTTAGTAAAATCAGATTGATTTGTAGGGAAACCTTTGAAGAATATACATCTAAATAGCAATTCTAAGTATTGATCAGTAGTTAAAAAGTTATCTACTAAAGCCGCAAAAATTAAGTGGCAGATGAAATCAGTTAGGTGGTCAAGGAGACCTCACGCAAAGTCCTGATACTCTGAAGTTGTCCCCCATGATAATGCTGCAGATTTCTATTTCTTTACCAAAAGGAAACATACAGTGCTTTCTGTGACTAATATTAAGGTAACAGTCTAGATGTATAAACCAAATCCAATTCCTCTGTCTGTCCAATGGTAGTTAAACACCCTCCTAAGTTTGCAGAAGGACTCTCCCTATTGGTGTGGGTTTTTTTTTTTTTTTTTCCTGAGTGCAAACTCTCTAAGTTAAAAATAAACAACCTCAGACTTCTCCCCTCTACCATTCCCTTTTCTTCTCTGTACCCCACGTAAGTACATAAGGACATGATGGTTTTGGTAGAAAGGACAAAGATTTTAGAAACAGATACATTTGGGTTTGAATGCCTCCTTGTACAATTACTAACATTATGATTTGCAAAGTGCTTTAGTTTTTCCATCATCATTTCCTCATCTGCAAAAGGGAGACAATAATACCTCATAGTAATTTAGAAGAAATGCAGACTAACATTACAAGAAAATGTATGTAATACATCTGGTAAAGAACGGATATTCAATAAAGTATATATGCCTGACCACCCTACATATTTTCTTTGATACTATTAATACAAAGTATATACTCTCACAAGGAATAAATTTTCAAAGTGTGTTACCTTCGGCTAACTAATATATACCTCTCCTTTCCCAATTCTGTGACCGTACTGTCCATTCCCACATTTATTTCAACAATAATAGTGTTGCCTTCTTTCCTCCCCATTTTGCTGTAGCCTAAGTATAAAGAATCAAGTGGAAATTTTGTTTACATTTTTTAAATTAGACAAAAGGTAAGGAGTAGTCCTGCTTGTTAATCTTTTATCACAGAGTAAAAGAATAATAATCCAAGGATGCTAATACTTTTATATTAAAAGGCAATGGGAAAAATTTACATATATACATATACATTTATATATACATAGACATATGTACAGATCTGCGTTTCACAAATACTAGTTCAGCTTAGTAAGTTTTATTTCAAAAGTTAAATTGCTACATTATTTCCTCTCTCACATCCTGTATTTTGACTCTCATCATTAAGTGACCATTGTTCTGTCCTCATCCTCCTCAACATCTTCTTCTACCTCTCTAAATCTGGAGATAGCTTCCAGCTGTAAAACACTCTTAGCCTGTGATTTCTATAACAATGCCTATAATTTGGGTCATACTCTTACCACTTTCACACAGGATTCCTCAAATTTCTCTTCTGCCACTTGCTTCCTAATTACTAGTTTTCTTCTTGGCATTTCTCATCTTTATTCTTGACTATCTCTGAAATGTATAGCTTCATTTATTACTTCTGTTCTACTAAACCTACAAATCTTATCTTTTGGTCTTCTGCCCTTTTTTGTTATAGTCCAGCATTTTTATCTGCTTAGGTGGCCTTTCATACTTGGGTGTCCCACTGGCACCACAAATTCAGTATTTTCATAATTGAACTCATCTTCCTTTACAAACCTAGCCCTTTGTCTGTGTTTCTTAATTTCTCTTAATAGTTCCAACATACTCCTAGGGTCATCTTGGAACCCTCTTCCCATTGCACACCAATGAGAAATCTATATAGAGTATCTCTCTACAAACATCTATTTACGTCTCACATCATCTTCAAAGCTGCTACTGTTACCTAGTTTTAGCTCTTTTTTGCCTCTTCCATGTCCTACAGTTAATACTCTCTTAACCGGTCTCCCTATTTCCAGGGTGTTCTCTCCATTCCAATCCATTCCTAGTTATCATACTAATTTTCCTAGGGCAAAGCTATGCATCACTCTCATACAAATAAACATTCATTGGCTCTCTGCTGTATGGAGAATAAAGTCCAAGTTCCTTGGCCTACCACTCAAGGCCTACTGTACATGATTCCAATCCCCACATTTCCAAATGTATCTCCCATTAATCGTCTCCATGTACCCTGAATGTAAGCCAAAACCAACCATGAGGTTTTCAGTTATTCTCTATGAAAGCATCATAACTACTTGTTTCATACGTTTGTTCAAGCTATTTCATTATCTTGGAATGCCCTCACCATTGCCTGTCTTCCAAAGCCATGGTTCAAATGTCAATGCCTCAATTCTGAACAAAGACATGAAAAGCTTTAACTATGTCACGAAGAAATGTTATATATGGAATAACAAAACAAAAAACAATAAAATAAACTAAGCTTAAAAGCAAGAAAAGAAACTCTCAGGTGCTAGAAATTATACAAGAACTTAAAATCAGAGCATAAGTTCAGGAAGGTGCTGGGTACCAGTCATTCAATACCCACACAGTGACAGGAAACAGACCTCAATCCTCTCAGATGTAGGAAGCTAGAACTGGGGTTGGCTCCCTGCATATAACTTGGATCTACAAAATGTCATCACATCTATAAGCTAACTTGTGGGAATATTCTGCTCACTGGCCTGGGATAGTCACAACAAAGTCTAGGGGCATGGACTGAAAAGAATTAAACATTTAAAAAAAAAAATTCACCATACCCAAGTCTGTTCCATTTCCAAGAAATTAAGAATAACGGTATGTCAAGATCCAGTGAAGCTAACAGGAGTTTGGTCAAAGCAATTAATCTCAATCCAAGGTTCATGGGACTACAACACCTACTAAAAAGAGATGCACAGTTTAAAAAAAAAAAAAAAAAGAAATACGTCTCATTTATAAGAGTTAGAAGACACAATCAATGGCAGGACTACCACACCCAGATAGGAAAAACTGAAAGAAATATATTTCATGTTAGAAAAGATGAATAAAGAAATAGATGCCGTAAGACAAAAAATCAACAAAATGAAAAGAACAAGCATTTTCTTGGCAATTCTTAGAATAAAAGTCTCAATGGACAGATTAAGCAGTTGGTTATTGATAGATAAAGAAAAAAATTAGTGAGTAGAAGACTATGTGAGGAAAACATGAAGAATTTAGAGCTAAAAGAACCAAAAAGGAAAGAACCAAAGGATATTTCAACAAGAAGAAAATTAAACCCCAATGGGAAGAGCAGGATATAAGGAACAAAGACGATGAGACAAAAATACCACCACTACCACTACTATTGCCACAAACTGCTAACAATAACAAGGAAAGTAGAAGGGGAAGTCTAAGGTTAAGCATTCTAAATCCTTTGTTTTGTTGAAGGAAAGGAGAAATTTTAACCTTTAGAACTTCTGAAAATAACATTTGTTAATTCTGGGTGACAGAACTATATATTTAATATATATTACATATATAACAATAATATTACTCTCTATACTTCTCTATGTTTGAAATATTTAAGAGTTTTCTTAGATTCTACCTCCTCTGGATTGCCCAATAGAATTACTTCTTTGCTCCTCCTAATGTGCATAGCACTTCATCTCTAAGTAAGTACTTTGGCTATTATAGTTACAAGTTCCCTGTCAGGTAAATTTTTTTTTTCCTAAAGATTTTATTTATTTATTTGACAGAGAGAGAGCACAAGTAGGCAGAGTGACAGGCAAAGAGTGAGGGAGAAGCAGGCTCCCCACTGAGCAGGGAGCCCAATGAGGGACTCGATCCCAGGATCCTGGATCATGACCTCATCTGAAGGCAGAGGCTTAACCATCTGAGCCACCCAGGTGCCCCTGTCAGATAAGTTTCTTGATAACAAAATAAATATCTACTCACTAAAGAGTCATCACTTTTTTTTTTTTTTTTTTTTAGTTAGTTAGTTGTCAGAGAGAGAGAGAGAGCACACAACCAGGCAGAGTGGCAGGCAGAGGCAGAGAGAGAAGCAGGCTCCCTGCCGAGCAAGGAGCCTGATGCAGGACTCAATCCCAGGACCCTGGGATCACGACCTGAGCCAAAGGCAGTGACTTAACTAACTGAGCCAGCCAGGTGTCCCGAGTCATCACTTTTTAAAAACTCATCCAAACCTGTAAGCAGAGTATATAGTTTTTTTTAATTAAATAAAAATTCTGGTTTTCCTAGTTAAGATACAGACCTACAGAATGGCCATGATAGGGTGCCTGGGTGGCTCAGTGGGTTAAGGCGCTGCCTTCGGCTCAAGTCATGATCTCAGGGTCCTGGGATCGAGTCCCGCATCGGGCTCTCTGCTCAGCAGGGGGCCTGCTTCCCTTCCTCTCTCTCTGCCTGCCTCTCTGCCTACTTGTGATCTCTCTCTGTCAAATAAATAAATAAAATCTTAAAAAAAAAAAAAAAAGAATGGCCATGATAACAAAAGGCAATTAAAAATACAAAGGATATGAAAAAGAGTTATCACCACATATTATGAAGCTGCAGAGGAAAAACAGCACAGGATTGAATGGAAGACAGACTGCACATCAGTCCCTATGGAAGATAAGGTTTCCTGGAAATCAGAAGATGCCTGTAATAACAGAGAGATGGGATATAATGTGTAGTGTAAAATGACTTTATTTAAAGCATAAATGAGCATTTTCTGAAATAGGTATATTTGAAAATGGTTTGAGATTAACATCCTCTATCTCATAACCTAAACTTTCAGTGTTAACCACTATTTTACTTAAAGCTACATAATAAAATGGAATATAGCTATGAATGCAAAGAAAAACAAGAAATTCAAACCGCACTAAACACACCCAAAGCAAGATCTTTTGTAAGATATTTATTTTTCCATTCAAAGCACCTTCTCAAAAGCTCTATTTCATACACTGGAATCCAAATCATGTCAATAACTTAGATAAATCTCTAAAGCAAACAATAACAAGCAAAGACAAAGTCAAGTGGATAAAATAACTGATGTTTTCTCTTAATTATGGAAAATTCTATTTTCTAGCAAGTAAAAACAGGTTCATAAAATATCTACTCAAGGCAGAAGTGACTATGAGTACTAAAATCTGAAAAAACGCCAAGAATCCTGGCTTAATGCACAACAATTTGAAGTTGTTAAGAAGCACTTTTAATACTTAAGCCCACAGAAAACTTGAGCTTTCTTTCAAAAGCTAAATCACAGCATCGCTTTGGGAAAAAAGTAATCCATGTCCATTTCATAAGTAATATGCTAATGCAATCAGATTTACCAAAACTGAAGCTTTTCTACAATAGAGTGCTGTAACAGTCTAGTAAGTTAGTTGGTTAAATACCATTTGGCCCAAAATCTTCATGTGTAAAGAAAATATTTTCCTCTTACTTAAAAAATTATAGCATTATTTTGAGTTTTCTGTTTTGCTTCCAGACTACATTTTTTGGCAATGTGTTATAACTCTGCACATGCTGGTATAATATTTTAAGTAAAAACACATTCTAATCAGTTACATATGACTTATTCTGAAAATCAGAAGCTTTAACAGTTTAAATGTGCAGAATATGCTTCAATATTATAAAAATTCTTTACAGTAAACCTAGATTTCTTATTTTATTACCTTAAAAGGTTAAGAGGAAGAAAAGAACCCTACTGTTTTCTTGAATTCTACTTTTGGGGAAAAAAATGAATTTCCACCTGTCATTTCAAAGTTAGTAAGACACAGTTTTCTCATCCCTAGATTATGCTTTGGGTATGTATCAACATAAAAGTAAAATCCAAACCAAGATTATTCCTGATATATTTTGTCCCTAACTGGCCTCCAATTGTAAAAGCTAAGGTATTAAACGAACTAAAGATAGGAAAAAATTTTAATTGAAATTATATAAATACCAAGGGGATAAAATCCCATCATTTTAAGATGCACTTAAGATTATTCAATCCTATATGTGGTTACAGAAAATAAATTTTAAATGTTTTATTTAAAAAATGAGAATAGTGGGGTGCCTGGGTGGCTCAGTGGGTTAAGACTCTGCCTTCAGCTCAGGTCATGATCCCGGGGTCCTGGGATTGAGCCCCACATCGGGCTCTCTGCTCAGTGGGGAACCTGCTTCCTTCTCTCTCTCTGCCTGCCTCTCTGCCTACTTGTGATCTCTCTCTGTCAAATAAATAAATAAAATCTTTTAAAAAAATGAGAATACCAAGTAAAGATAATACAGGTAGTACAGTAAGGTTAATAATGCAGAAGCCCCAAATAAATAAATAAAATCTTTAAAAATAAAAAAAAAAAAAAATGCAGAAGCCTAAAACTGGAAGGGAACATTTAAAACCATTTTATCCCACTGTCTCATTAACAGATAAAGCAGATAAAGCAGTTGATACTAGATCATGGTTAAACATTTTGATCTTCTTGGAAAGAATTAACTTATTCTAAGGAGGGCACATCTTGCACAGAGTACTGGGTGTTGTAAATTAGCAGTTAATCTTGGAACACTGCATCAAAAACTAATGATGTATTTTATGGTGACTAACATAACAATAAATAATATTCACTTATTCAATGAATATTAATAAATCTTGACAACTTACTATGTATCAGTATTACACTAGGTGTTAAATGAGAAAACAGTCTTTGTTCCTAAGTAGCTCAAAGTCTAGTATGAAGAAAGACATGAAAACGAGCAATTTTTAAATGCAGAAGAACCAGAAGCCTCAAGAAAGGAGTGTTTGCAGAAGATATAAGTTGATATTTGAAGGAAGAATGATAATTTGCCATCAAGAGGCAAAGAAGGTATTCCAGAAAGGACAAGAGTATATAATGGCTTGAGGCCTGAGAGTCTGAGTGTCAAATATGAAGCGACTTTATATGCCCTGAATATTTTTTAAAATAGATAATGGGCACCTATGAAAGTGTTAGTAGGTGAGTAATGACATCTGACCTAAATTTTAGAAATCTTCATATAAGGGACACCTAGGTGGCTAAGTCAGTTAAGTATCTAACTCTGGGTCAGGTCATGATCCCAGAGTCCTGGGATCAAGTCTCACATCAGGCTCCTTGCTCAGCAAGGATCCTGCTTCTCTCCCTCGGACTCTGCCCCTCCCCTTGCTCATACTCTCTCTCCTCTGACAAATAAACAACATAAAAAAAATCTTAAAAACAAAAAAGAAAGAAAGAAATGTTCATATGAAAAACAGACTGGAAGAAAAAGAGGGTGAAAAGGAAGCAAAGTAAATGACTATGAGCACCTCTAGGGGCTATGTCCTTAAGGACCTTAATGATCCAATTATATGTGAGACTGACTCAAGAGGAATCTTTAAGAACTCCCAAGTTTGGCTAGGCTAGGAAGTTTCACTACACCAGGACATACAACAGTTAGAAGAGGTTTCACAAAGAAGCCAAGTTCCACTGGAGATTCAAAAAAAATAAAATAGGCACTTGTCAGACACGCAGGTAGAAAGATAAAAATGTCCAGGGTCAAGTTGGATACCTGAGTTTTAAAACAAGGAAAGTTAACACAGGCTTGGGACTTCATATAAATCACTGCAGAGAGGCAGGCAGAGAGAGAGGAGGAAGCAGGCTCCCTGCTGAGCAGAGAGCCCGATGCGGGACTCCATCCCAGGACCCTGAGATCATGACCTGACCCGAAGGCAGCAGCTTAACCCACTGAGCCACCCAGGTGCCCTCACTGTACTTTTTAAGAGAACTTCCCAGAGTCGTTGGATTCTGATTAAGTGCCTTTAGGCATCATCGAGGGCAGGATGGGGAGGAGAGCCAAGCTGGATCTGTCACCTCCACTGTAACAGAGTAGTTCTGCTTTCATCTGTTTATATTTTGAGGTCCTAAGTAAGATTTTTTAAAACCATTCTGTTTCTTTAAGAAGGATGAAAACTGAGGGTTGCAGAAGGTGGGGGAGGTGGCTGAGTGATGGACTCTGGGAAGGGTATGTGTTGTGGTGGGTATGGATATTGTGTAAGACTAATGATCGTTACCCCTGAAACAAATAATACATTATATGTTAATTTTTTTAAAAAGTTTGAAAACTACTATTATATAGCTTTAGAATCAAACAGATTTGGTATTAAATCAGACTACCCCTTAGTAGTGGACTCTGGAAAGTTATGAGTTGTTACAAATTATAAGGAACAATGTAAAAGAAGTGCCTATGGCAAAGCCTAGCACACAGTAAGTACTCAATACTGAATGAGACTAAAAGATCAATGAAGAACCTTGCATAGTAACAACTTTAAGAGAGGAAGAAGAGTTAGACAAAAAAGATTTAAAAGGAGAATTCAGAGAGAATGAAAGAAAACAAAAAGGCAGTTATGTCACAAAGCAAAGAATGTAAGAACTCTACTAAATTTTCTAATTGGGAAGTCAATCGTGAATGAGCAAAACTGGATTCTAAATAAAAGTCAAGTTGTATTAAGTTTAGGGAATTAATCAGAAATAAGGAAGTAGAGATGGAGATAGCAAGCATAAAACTTTGTTCAGTAGTTTGTTGTTGAATATGGTACAAGGAACAGTAGTTAAAGGAACATTCAGGATTGACAAAGTGATGAATTTAAGTTTCAAGACAGAAATCTGAATATATTCATGTGGTCAATTAAAGTTTCAGTGCAGAAGAGAAGATCTGAAAGACCAACTTGATTGATGGCGTGATATCCCAGAGCTGAAGGGCAAAGGAGCCATGAACACAGACAGCAGGGTTAGCCTCAAATGCAGGATAGGCCCCTTGCCTCTAAGGAGGGACAGGACTTAACAGTGGCTGCAAACAAAGATAAGTTTATAGTTAGGGTGTGGCTTTTGAGAGAGATTATTTTCTCTATGTACATGGAAAGGTTAGCTGCTAAATGTGAAAGAGGGCAAGTGGGAGTGAGATGTAAAAGACTGGTGATCTGGGACAGCCACAGGGAAAAGAGAGAAGCCAGCAATACGTAAAAATGATTGCTCAGTGACTCCAATCTGCTCAGTTGTAAGATTTTCTTCAACTGTACTCAGAAAAAATTTAACAACTCATATATTTTTTTAAATTTCCAATTGCTCTGTGTATTTAACGTCATAAACTGTCACAATATAATTAAAACACTAAAAATACTCATGTGATCTTCATTTATTAAGGATAATGGACATGCTTATAAAAGAATATTAGAAAGTGCCTCAACGACCTATGCCAATCTTGTCTTGTGGTTACAGAGAAGAATGACCAAAAATTCATTTAACCTTGGGTCTCGGCCCATATTATAAAGTGTTCCTTAGACTAAATCCATTTCATATTCAAATTCACTCCAAACAAAAATAAGGAATATACTTATTTGATAGGATTCCTTCACCTAAAGATCCACTATCTTATTCTTGGCAAAGAGCTCTAGGCAGAGGCCAAAGTATCTGACTACTATCTTACATATTAAGGTTTCTGTAACAGATTGTTACATCTCAAAAGATGGATTTATAAAATTGAAAGTGCTACCTGTGTTTCAAAAAAACATTTCTGAACACAGGAGGAGGCTATAGTTTTAGAAATATCCTTACTCCTAATGAAGTTTACCTTGAGCAAGAAAAGTACACTGCTGAGACATGATGATAGTAAGTGGTACTAAGTAGCTTTGAAACTCTGATCCATGTCTTCATATTAGCTGCTTAATTGCGCTGACTGAATTTTTCATTAGCTAACCAAATACTTATTTTACCCTTTGGGAAACTGTTATAATCATGTTTACAGTAAGAATTTTCTAAACATTTATTCCCTCAGAGTGAACAACGACTTAATACTCCTTAATAGCTATGTTTTACGTGAACACTCAGGAGTCTTCCTTATTTATTTTTCTATAAATAGTTAAGACAATAAAATGGTTCCCAGTACTAGCCAGAAAATCAGAGATGATTTCTCACAGAAAACTATTAGTTCTAAAAACCAAAACTGAAGTGCCTGGCTTACCAGAACTTGGACAATTTGTAGCTTTGTAATTCTTTTTTTTTTTTTTTTAAGGTTTTATTTATTTATCTGACAGACAGAGATCATAAGAGGCAGGCAGAGAGGCAGGTAGAGAGAGAGGAGGAAGCAGGCTCCCCGCTGAGCAGAGAGCCCAATTCCAGGCTCAATCCCAGAAGCCCAGGACGAAGACCTGAGCTCAATGCAGAGTCTTTAACCCATTGAGCCACCCAGGCACCCCTAGAATTTTTTAATTCTAGGAACCAGGAAGAAATCAGCTTTTATGCTGGTATAAATGAATATATCCTACAAACTTAAAAAAATGGTTACATGTTGGCTAATTGGGGCAAACACTTTAGATACTACCCAAACAAGAAACTTCAGTTTAGCTTTAGCACTCACATTTAGTATTTTTAAAATACCTCACTATGCTCAAATCAGTATAATGGACTCCCATATAATGGACTCCCATATAATGGAGTCTACTGAAATATCTGTCAGTGTGTTATAGTGGTATATATAAAACTCAAACACTTAATTAGCTGTAATATATGAATGCAGGAGGAGAATTCTTCAAGAGGATGGCAAATCACTGAACAAAAATTAGAAATATTCAGGGACGGAATACAGTAAACTATGTCTATGGAATAATTCTGTATTTCTACATAAAGTAACATTATATAAAACAATCAAGACCATGAAGTGTCAAACATTAAAATACCATTGTAGTTATATAATAAAGATGTTTAACACTGCTGCATTTTAATAAACAGTACACCAAGTAGAAAATACAAGGACAAGCTTTTTTCCAGAAGGTACATCATGCTCTTAATTTGCATATAAGGAGTCTTTTAATAAAAAAAGCAGCAATAACACTATAATCAGACAGTACAAATATGTCTACAGTCCATCTTCTCAATCCTACTGTGTTTTCCTCTAAGAGGATAATACTTTCTAGTGATTGGCAGAGTATCTTAGGGTCTTATGTCAAGAAAATGGAAATTTAGGGGTGGCCTGGTGGCTCAGTGGTTAAGTGTCTGCCTTTGGCTCAGGTCATGATCCCAGGGTCCTGGGATCAAGCCTGCATGGGGCTCCCTGCTCAGCAGAAAACCTGCTTCTCCCTAACCCACTTCCCCTGCTTGTGTTCCCTTTCTCACTATCAAATAAACAAATAAAATCTTAAAAAAAAGAAAGAAAGAAAATGGAAATTTACACGAGTATAAAGAAAACAGAAGACTAAGAATGATGTCTAAGATGCAGAAAACTACACAGCATTTTAATCAATTTATGCTTTAATACTGGCAATGTTTAAACTCAGATTTGATCACAGAAAACTGGAAGAAGTTTAGTGATGTGAATTTTCCCTTAGTTTGCTTCCTGTTCTTTCTCTGCTCAAGGACAAGCATTTTAGTCTGCAGTGATCCAAAAAATATGCATGTTCTGCAGTAACTATAATTTGCTGACAAAAAATGTCGAACAGAGAATAGATTCACAGAGTTCCCTGTGTAATTTATTTCTACTTGATGGTTTTTGATGATTCATATTTCAATGACAAAAGAAAACAAGCCATTGATATGGTTCCACATCAACAGATTATACAATTTAGGTTAATTTTACAAAGATACTTTCATGTTCAATTTCTTCTTTGCTCTTCGTAAGAACCCAATGAGGGAGGAAAGAGGGGATGAAAGGAGACTATCCTCAATTAAAAAAAAAAAAAAAGTTAAGGCTCAGAGAAGTTTCAATTTGCTTAAGATAATAGATATTGCCCTATCCAAAGGGGGTAACAAAAACATGATTAAATCTAAGACTATCTAGAAAGTGATTGCATAATGGTAGTCAAAGATATATAAATGAATTATAAAAGTCAGTGAGAAGCCAGAACATGAGCAAAATGGTGGAAAGGCAGTTCCAAGCTTCCATCCCTCTACAGAAACACTGAAAACAAGCTAAAACTGCCAATCCAACTTTGTCAGAACTCTGGAAAATAGCTAAAGGTTACAGCAACCAAGGGAATGTTTAATCAAGAAAAAGGCAACTTAAAAACAGGAAAGCTGTGTGGCCTGTTTACTTGCCCTTGTCCCACACCCTCCCCAGCTCAGCACCCTACCTTTCCTGTGTGGAGACATGGTTCCTGGTTCCAGAGGGAGCAGAGCAGACATTATAAGCAAATTATTGTGTTTGTCTGCTCTATCCTGTCTGAGGGCTACCTAAAGGACTGAGACAAGGCACTCATCTCTACCTAAAGGAAAAAATTATAGTTCAGACATACAGTAGACCACCTACAGCCGGGGAAGAAAAGTTAAGGAGAGAATATACATATTTTTTAAATGCATATGGAACACTCTCAAGAATAGTGCATATGCTAGGCCACAGCATATGTTAGTGTCAATAAATTTTACAAAGACTGGAATCATACAAAGCATCCTCTCTGATCACAATGGAATGAAGTTAGAAATCAATAAAAGAAGGAAAGTGGAAATTAAACAATATAAACTTAAACAATGGGTCAAAGAAGATATCCAAAGGGAAATTAGAAAATACTTAGTGATGAATGAAAATGAAAATACAACACCCAAAACTTACAGGATACAGAGAATGTAGAGGCTGCTTTTAAACAGGCTTGAGCAATGTAAACTTGAGCAAGGCAAAAAAAAGGCCAACAGTGACCACCACAGAACTAAATGCAAACAAGTTCATAAAGCAACCCACTTCAAAATAGCCATAGGCCCTAACTGACCAATTACAACCAAGAACAGTTCCCAAGACTATCAAAAGGGAAAATTGCATACATCCCCATACACCCTCACTCCCTCACCACCATCTCCTCACAGAGGCTCTCCCTCCTATTGCTCCCTTGCAGTGTATCCAATCAACTTTCATCTTTTTTGGTCTGTCTTGGTAAATTCTTTCACCAAACCCCCACTGCCGCCAGCCCTCCCATCTAACCACAGACTAGACTGAACATAAATAAAAGAGAGAACAACAACAAAAAGAGAATCAATAAAAACAAACTGTCCTTTGAAAAACTTAGCAACTCTGACAAACCTTTAGCCAGACTGACAAAAAAAAAAAAAAAAAAAAAAAGATGCAATTAACTAAAAACTATGAACAATTATAGGACAACAAACTGTATCACCTAAATGATATGAACAAGTCCTAGAAACACAAAAATTGTGAATGTGATGCATTTATCTGCTTTGGATAATTTTTATCTCTGACAGAAATGTTTGGGAGTAAAATGATAAAGTAAATGAAAATTCCTTTTCCTCCTCCCCACCTCCTACTACCCAAATGCTGGACATATAATTGATCCTAATGAGAGGATAAGAAAAACAAAAACAAACAGATGAAAGATCAGCCAGAAGGTGACATCCTAATTCTGCTGCCTACAGGCCATATGGCCTAAAGCAAATGGCTTTGCAGCAACTTCCCCACCTGTAAAATGGATGTGATGATGGTAATTAAACTTGCCCTGATTATCTCCCAGGATTGTAGTTATGAATCAAATGAGATGATGTGTTTGAAATTGTGAAGTGCTCTAAAATTATATCACAGTGTTAGTATTAATGAAGGCACATTTACTCAGTTAATTTTCAATCATTTTCAATAGCGATTTATAAAGTGTCTTCACAGATCTATAGCAGTTAAACTTGAAAGATGAATTATATGTTCAACATTCATCAGAAGAATCACACATGTTGATTTACAAACACACATGGTTTTTATTCAATTAAATAAATTTATGGAAGTCAAAAAGGGGCGCATGACTGGCTCAGTCCATAGAGTATGCAACTCTTGACCTTAGTTTTATGAGTTCAGGCCCTGCACTGGGTGTAGATCACTTTAAAATCTTAAACTAGAGTGCCTGGGTGGCTCAGTTGGTTAAGTATCTACATTTAGCTCAGGCCATGATCCCAAGGTGCTGGGACTGAGCCCACATGAAGCTCCCTGCTCCCAGCCTGCTTCTCATTCCCCCTCTCCCTCTGACCCCTCATGATATCTCTCTCTCTCTCTCTCTCTATGGTTCAAAAAAATAAATTAAAAATATTTTTTAAAAAATGTAAACATTTAAAAAATAATAAAATTTTAAAATATTTATGGAAAGTCAAATGACAAAATAAGAAACTACCAGCAGGTTAAAAACACATCTGCAAATAAATAAATCATTTAATATTTTGTAATATTCACTGTAATAAAATGTCTAACAACTTAATTCTATTGAAAAAAAAGCATCGTATCAATCAGGATAGGCTCAGTTCTGCAGTAGTAATGAATAATACCTAAATTTCAGTGATTTAATCTAACAGAGGCTTATTGCTTCCCAACACTGTCTAATGTAGGTCAGGATGGGAAGTACCACTCATCATAGTCATTTAGGGACCCAGTCTGATGGGAGACCCCACCTCAATTGCTTCCATGATTACTAAGTCAGGAGGAAGAGAATATGGAAATATGGAGAATCTTTTTTTTTTTTTTTTAAAGATTTTGCTTATTTATTTGACAGAGAGAAATCACAAGTAGATGGAGAGGCAGGCAGAGAGAGAGAGAGGGAAGCAGGGAGCCCGATGCGGGACTCGATCCCAGGACCCTGAGATCATGACCTGAGCCGAAGGCAGCTGCTTAACCCACTGAGCCACCCAGGCGCCCCAGAATATGGAGAATCTTAAACACAGCCATGAAAGCTTTTGCTCTGAAAAGCTCAGATTCTATTGGTGGAAGCAACCCATGTAGCCCACTTCAAAGGAGACAGGGGAAAGGAATTCCTATGTGTTCAAAGAGAGTGTTTATAAATTGACCTCTGGCTAGCACAGATATCAAATAATAATTATTTTTTAAAAACTTCTGATATATTTTTATATAGTAAAAAATAAAACAGTAATACACCCTTCTGAATTATAATTTCAACTTAAAACATACACTATTTACTTGCTGTTTAGTGTTTTTGTTGCCATTTTTTATCTTTCCAGAAAATGAATTTTTATTAGTATCTCTACAAAAGTGTAAAAACGTACTATTAAAATAAAATCTTTGATTTTTTTGCAGATAGTACTTAAATAGTACATCTGGATGACTACAATCAACAACACGAGACACAACAGGTACTGATGAAGATGGGGAGAAAGGGGAAACCTCTGGCACTATTGGTGGGAATGCAAACTGGTACACAACCACTATGCAAAACAATATGGAATTTCCTCAAAAAGTTAAGAATAGAACAGCCCTATGATCCAGCAATTACACTACTAGGTATTTACCCAAAGAACACAAAAATGCTACTTTGATGGGATATATGCACCCCTATGTTTATAGCAGCATTATCAACAATAGCCAAATTATGGAAAGAACCCAAATGTTTATTAATTCATGAATAGGTAAAGAAGACGTACACACACACACACACACGAATATTACTCAGCCATTAAAAAATGAAATCCTGACATTTGCAATGATATAGACAGAGCTAGAGAATATTATGCAAAGCAAGACAAATATCATATTATTTCATTCACATGTGGAATTTAAGAAACGAAACAAATGGGATGCCTAGGTGGCTCAGTCAGTTAAGTGTCTGCCTTCAGCTCAGGTCATGATACCAGGGTCCTGCAATCGAGTCCCACCATCGGGCTCCCTACTCCTCAGGGAGCCTGTTTCTCCCTCTCCCTCTGCTGTTCCCCCTGCTTATGCTCTCTCTCTGTCAAATAAATAAATAAAATCTTTAAAAAAAAAAAAAAGAAACAAACAAACAAATGAACAAAGGAAGGAAAAAAAGAGCGAGGGAACCAAACCAAGAAACAGATTCTTAACTATAGAGAACAAACTAATGGTATTAGAGGGGAGGTGGGTGGGGCGATGCATTAAATAGCTGATGGGGATTAAAGAGTACACTTGTCCACTTGTCGTATAAGCACTGGGTGATGTATGGAATCACTACATTGAACACCTAAAACTAATATTGCACTCTATGTTAACTAACTGGAATCTACATAAAACATCTTTTAAAAGTACGTTTGGAGAAAGCATCTCCCAATCTTACCAAATTTTTATTTTGATCCTTTATAATATTCAACACAGGGTGAGGAAAAGAGTATATTAAGTTCATTGTTTTAAAGTATTAAACTTACCATTTGGAATAGTAGGCATCAAGAGCCAACAAGCACAGTCCTTGGAATTTATGATTTTTTGAAATCATAGGCTTCTTACCTAATGCATCTTGGAGTAATCAGGCTATTACATTTGTAGTTTAAAATTACTAACAAAAACTCATTCCTGGCATTCTTAACCATATTCTATGCCTGGTATTAAAATCTTGCAAATTTAATTATCTTTAATATAAATAACTTGCAGAAAGAGAAATGTTGAATACTGATAACCAGGATTATAAATTTCAGGAACAAGTGAAAACTGGACTATTTGGGATTATGAAAAACTAATGAATACTCAGAGTTCTGAAAGAGTCATGACAGAATTTTAGTTGGAATTATTTTGCAGGTTAAAGCACAAATTTTTACTCATGTCCCTGACTCCTACAAATATGGGAAGATTTGCTAGTAAAGAAGGTAAAGAGATGTCTTGCTGCTGTCACAGTCCCTGTCTGCAGAAAATCTACTCATTAGTTCCTTGATCACAGGCTTCATGAAAAGAACTAAGGTTCTCTCCTGTGTGTTCCTTTAATAATATGACAAAAACTTTCCAATATTAACATAGAAGAATAAACAGATGATAATTATTTGGTTTATTTTGCTATTTAAGGATAATGAAGGATAGCATATACTTATGTTTTATGATGTTCTGAAGAGTGAATTTTATCTGCCTCAAAACACTCATTTCAATTGACTTTGATATATTTTCCCCTTGATATTACATATGTTTTTTAAAGTATGTTTTACATTTAATTTCTTTTTTTTAGAGTTTTATTTATTTAAGTAATCTCTACTCCTAATGTAATACTCAAACTCATGACCTCAAGATTAAGAGTCACATGCTCTTCCGACTGGGCTAGCCAGGCACCCCTTAATTTCTTTTTCTTTTTTTTTTTAAGATTTTATTTATTTATTTGACAGACAAAGAGATCACAAGTAGGCAGAGAGGCAGGCAGAGAATGGGGTGGGAAACAGGCTCCCAGTTGAGCAGAGAGCCCAATGTGGGGCTCGATCCCAGGACCCTAAGATCATGACCTGAGCTGAAAGCAGAGGCTTTACCTCACCAAGCCATCCAGGTGCCCCCAGGCACCCCTTAATTTCTAAAATAAATTGTAATGGGCATAAAATGGTCACTTACGATATGCAAATTTCTACCTACCATTTTATTCATAAAAATGAGCTGATTTTTAAAAAATTCCATTTGATGTAAGTATCAATACAACAAAATTAAAGAGACTCTTAAGCATCCAAAATCAAGCAAAAAAAAAAAAACTTACTATTTTGATAGTTGTCACAGATTGTCTTACACTGCTGTGGTAGAAAAACAAATGCCAGTACTGCAGGACTACTGTTTGACTGGCACTATTTTAAATAAGACTTTAAGTCCAGGTTGGGGGGAAAAAAAAAGACAAGGAATTACACCAGGGCCCCGCTCCCCAAGACTCTACAAATGATGAGGCCAACATCCGATTTTGGTACTGATGAACAAGCTTAAATATCCTCAACAAGTTACAGGATTTTGCTTCTGGACACTGCTTGAGAATAAGATAGAAAATGTCCAGAATAACAGGTTTCCCTAAACTATTATTAGTGAATTAAGAATAAGAAGCAACTGTGGCTAAAGTCTTTAAGAAAGACAACTTAATAAAAATCATTTCAATCATAGAAACCACTCTACTTCTGAGTCTGTTCCCCTAAAAGTGTCAGCTTAAAAACATTTTAGTGGCATGTGGGAAAAAGATTTCAACAACCACTCCCCACCTCTGAATATAGAAGCAGCTTTCATTTTATTGACTTTCAATAACACTACACTTTTCTTCAAACTTAACTAAGTGAGAAATTAAATAATATACATAATGCTTCTATTTTATCAGAATCTATTTTATAACAACGGAAATCTTCACAAGAAGCAATGTTTTGTTTCATCAGTCTAGCTACAAAAAAGTAATTCTACATTTTAAACTACTTTATTTAGAGTATCCTGTCAATTATATTGTCCATTCACTAATACAGTTTCCCAAATTATGGACTAAGAGACCAAGGGAAAAGGAACCAGAAGTATTTTTAGATGAGATATAAAGTAGTTGTACAACTGAACAAAATTTTGACTAGTTAAATTCATCATTGTTTATTATTTAAAAATCACATAAAACAGTCACACCAAGAACTACACACTATAAAATCTGGAAATAAAACAAACATTCTATGTATTATGAAACTAACTGGAATACTATAAAATTACCAGTACTTAACAAGGATTTCCTAGAAAGTTTCAAAGAAATAATTCAAATATTAGCACTAGGTGGCAGAAGGCTATATTATGTTCTTAATAATACATACAGTTTAAATTATTTAATAGAAGAAATAAATTACAAGTCCAAAATTCACATTAAATTTTTTTTTTTTAACTTGAGCTTCTCAGACAATCTATTCTAAATTTGACCCTTTTTCACATTTTGTAATGTTGAAGAGACATGAGAAAGAATAAGGAAGAATTAAATGTAAGGGCTTCCTTGGGCTTCCTTTTTTTTTTTTTTTTTTTTTAAAGATTTTATTTATTTATTTGACAGAGAGAGATCACGAGTAGGCAGAGAGGCAGGCAGAGAGAAAGAGAGGAGGAAGCAGGCTCCTGCCGAGCAGAGAGCCCGATGCGGGACTTGATCCCAGGACCCCGAGATCATGACCTGAGCCGAAGGCAGCGGCTTAACCCACTGAGCCACCCAGGCGCCCCTTGGGCTTCCTTTCATCAGGCTATCTACTCACTGAATTCATATAAATAACTAAGAAAGCCTGATGGTAAAATTTCTCCTTTGCAGTGACTTTGAAATCTAATGCTGAATCCTACAATTTGAAAACAGCAGCATCTGTGAGGGCCAAAATCTATTATACAAAATATACTGCTTTTTCATTTCTTCTTCTCCCCCGATTTGTACTTATTCCTGGCATTTCATCAACCTTTGTCATTGTCTCTTTTCATCCTATTCTGTTTTGATACCTATTTTTTGACCACCTAATGTATTTGTTGAGTTAAAAAGAGAAAAAAAGTAATCAAAATGGACAGAGTTGCAAACAACATAAAAAATAGCATTTAGAGTTTTATTTTTTTGCTTTGTTTTACTTTTGTTTTGCTTCCCTTTCTCTATGCTATAACATATGTATAGAGAAGGAATATGTGAATTGTAGAACTAGTGGTGATAATATAAGACTGAAGTAAACAAATTTATGTCTTCTTCCTAGAGTCCTTCCTGAAAATAACAAATGAAACCTCGTATCAAAGTATATTTTACTTTTCAGATTAGCCAGTAAAGCAGACGATGGCATGCCTGCTTCGATTAACCACTTTCTTGAGACGATGCAATTTTCTTGGTCTCTCTCAGTTGTTTTTAAGACTCTTTTACCTTAATCAAAGAATTTTAACTTTTTCTTCATATTTTTGTTCCTACTGTTGGATACAAATCTAATTCACTGCACTATATGACTTCAACATATCTTAATCCCTGAGACTTCAATTTCTTTGTGTCTAAAATAATAATTTTGAGAGAAATGAAGTCTGAAGTCCCTTTTCTCTATGAAACTCTGATTCATTCTTTGCCTCTCCCACTCTCTAAATCTTCTACTAAGCAGTATGAAATACAAAGATGACTCACCTCCAAATTACAACAGTACTAATCATAAGATTCTAGTAAAGTCTGAGAGTAAAGAAAGTTCAAATTCCTCAACCTGACAGAATCTAATTCCCACCTTTTTCTACCCTCACCTTCCACTATTCCTTTTCCTGCAACCAATTCTGCACCCAAGCTTCATTACTGACTGATGCATTGCTATCTCTTAACTTCCTCAGTTTTACATGCCAAAATCCTACCTATTTCCAACTGGAATTCCTGAAAAAAACTTAAGCTTACCTGGATTTCTTCCAAAGAACAGGAAGAATATACACTTTGGAGTCAGTTCTAGGTTTAAATCTTATTTCCAAAGCTTTAGGACTTTGACAAGTTATTTAGCCTCTTTAAACCCTGTCTCCTTATCTATAAAACAATGATGACACTTCATTATAGGGTTGCTGTGAAATTAATGTAATACCAATGCTTAATATAGTATCTAGCAAATGGCAGATGTATTCAGTATTCCATGTTAGGAATTAGGACTACATATGCTTAAAATTAGTTTTATTCCTTCCTCTGGACCCCAAGAGTACTCTTTATTTAGTTTTTTATGGCTCTCCTCACTTAATACTTTTTAAAAATTTTTTTTTATTTTTTTATAAACATATAATGTATTATTAGCCCCAGGGGTACAGGTCTGTGAATCGCCAGGTTTACACACTTCACAGCACTCACCATATCACATACCTTCCCCAATGTCCATAACCCCACCACCCTCTCCCTACCCACCCCCACCCCCGGGCACCCTCAGTTTGTTTTGTGACAGTAAGAGTCTCTTATGGTTTGTCTCCCTCCCGATCCCATCTTGTTTCATTTATCCTTTTCCTACCCCCCAAGCCCCCTACGTTGCATCTCCACTTCCTCATATCAGAGAGATCATATAATAGTTGTCTTTCTCTGACTGACTTATTTCGCTAAGCATAATACCCTCTAGTTCCATCCATGTCGTCGCAAATGGAAAGATTTCATTTCTTTTGATGGCTGCATAGTATTGCATTGTATATATGTACCACATCTTCTTTATCCATTCATCTGTTGATGGACATCTAGGTTCTTTCCATAGTTTGGCGATTGTGGACATTGCTGCTATAAACATTCAGGCCTATTTTTTCTTAGAGTTACTTATATGACTAGTCTGTAGGCTCTGAGAGCAGAAACCAGGTCTAATATATTTTGGAGTTTTTCAGTGTCAAACACATCATGTACCCATGAATGTACTCACAATATTTATTAAATGGATTAAAAATACAGGAACATAGAAGAGGATACTACTTTATGATTAAAGGGAATAACAGCAACATATCTGGAAGTTAATACAAAATACTTTTCATTTCCTTCAACTAATGCAAAATGAGCATCAGTAAGAACCAAATGCCAACTTTTCATCAATGCCGCATGTAAATATATTTTTGTACTTTACCATAAAGGTTTTAATATTAATTGCAATATTAAAAAGAAAATGTACCTGCCTAGAAAGTGGCCATTAACTATGTAACATTAACTATGTAATTAACTATGTATTAACTATGTAATTCATCCTCTTCAGGAGAATTTTTTTTCTAGAAATAGTTGTCCTACATGGCTAAAAAAAGGAGGGCATGGTGGAGGAAAACATTTACCTAGGTGATTTCTGAGATTCATTTAAAATTCACTTAAATTTTCAGGCACCTGGGTGGCTCAGTTGGTTGGGTGACTGCCTTTGGCTTGGGTCACGATCCCAGGGTTCTGGGATCAAGTCCCACATCAGGCCCCTTTCTCGGCAGGAAGTCTGCTTCTCCCTCTGGTCTTCTTCCCCTCTCATGCTCTCTCTCTCGCTCTCTCAAATAAATAAATAAAGTCTTTTAAAAATAAATAAATAAATGAATGAAGAATGAATGAATGAATAGAATTCACATATATAAAAATATATATTCAATATTATATAAATAAATAAAATTCATATTTATACATAAAAAATATATAATTCCTGCAATATCAATGATAAACTATAAGCCTTTAATAAACATCTAAGTGAAAACAGAAAAACAGTGGTGCCTAGGTGACTCAGTCAGTTAACCATCCCACTCTTGATTTCAGCTCACATCATGATCTCAGGGTTGTGAGCCTGCATCAAGCCCTGCATCAGGCTTGCTCTAAGGGTGGAGCCTGCTTAAGATTCTCTCCCTCCCCTCTGCTACAGGTTCTTCTACTCCTACTCCTACTTCCACTCTTATTCTCTCAAAACACTCTCTCTTAAAAAAAAAAAAAAAAACCCAAAACACAACACAACAAAACAAAAAACAGTATATAATTTGGTTTTTCCAAATCAGAACTATATAGTCCCATTATATCATAATCTAAGATAATCTGGCACACATATTTTTTTTGCTGATATCAATAAGTAGATGCTTAAAGCATTTAACCAGACACTTTAGTTTTTAAAGATGACAACTATCTTAATTGCAGTGGGTACAGCAGTAGCACTGGACAGCAGTGGTGATGGTAGTGACAACAGCAAGAGCAGTTATCATTTATTAAGGGCTTACTATATGCACAGTATTTTACTAAGCCCCTTAATACTCTTATCTCATTTGTTCCACACAACAGCCCTACAAAGAAGATATTATAGTTCTCATTTTAGATGCGAGGCAATTGAGACTTAGAGAGGTTAAGCCACTTATAAAATGTTATAGAACATTTACAACATAATACGTGATGCAGTAAGGTTTAGAACCCACTAAGCAGGGCAACTCCACTGCCTCCCCCAAACCTATGCTTGAATTTTCTTACCATTTAAAATACAAAAAGGAAAAAAATAACTAATAAACAACACAAATAAAAATGTACTAAGGTACAAAAAATTCTACTTTACCAGAATTACTTTCATGGAAAACACTATCTGTATTTGTTTGTACTCTTTATTTGCTTAAAGAGAAACTCTTGAATAAACTTGAGAAAAAGATGAAACACTGAGCTCCTCCCATGAGCACTGAAATGTAGAAGAAAAGAGCCTTCCATAAAGTATGGGAAGGAATTTCTGTAAGTAACAGAAAAAGAAAACAAAAGAGAAGAAGCAAATCCAAAAAAAATGACTTGAGATTATAGCTGCAGGTAGGTGATACTATCCCTCCTTTTGTAACCCTTAAGAAAATATGAGGAGATTTTTGGGGGAAATTCATAGAAGCCATAAACTTCTATATCCAAGCTATCACAGGGTGGGACAGAGCTTCTTAATGGAATGTCTCGAGGGTGCATGGGTGGCTCAGTCAGTTAAGCGTCTGCCTTTTTGGCTCAGGTCAGGATCCTGGGGTCCTGGGATCAAGACCCACATCGGGCTCCCTGTTCAGCAGGGAGTCTGCCTTTCCCTCTACCAATCACCCCTGCTCATGATATCTCTTACTCTCTCTCAAATAAATAAAATCTTAAAAAAAAAAAAAGGATTATCTTAGCATAGAACTAGACAGGGAGGGAAACAAGGGAAAGACAAATTTATGTGGATGGCTGTAGACTGTCAATAGCTATTGAATTGTTGAGATACATGTTTCAGATGTGATTATGCTTTTTATTTAAATGACAAAGGAAGGTGTATCATTTCCTCCTTTAAGAACAAAAACTGTCACTAAATAAATAAGTGGGGAATTGTCAATAATGCTCCCTACCTTTTTTTCTTCACACTGTTCCTTAAAATTCTTTTTTTTTTTTTTCAGGATTATCATGATTACTTTTTTTTCATTTGAATTTCTTTTCTTAAAATTGAAGTATTATTAACATACAGTGTTATATTAGTTTCAGGTATACAATATAGTGATTCAACAATTCTATTCATTACTCAATGCTATTCAAAGTAAAGTATGCTCTTGATCCTCTCTTATCTATTTCAGCCCTCCCACCCACCCCTTGGCAACTACATTTATTGTCTGTATTTAAGAGTCTGATTGTTTATCACTTTTTTTAATTTGTTTGCTCATTGGATTTGTTTCTTAAATTCCACATGAGTGAAATCATATGCTATTTGTCTTTCTCTAAGCAACTTATTTCACTTAGCATTATACTCTCTAGGTTCATTCATGTTGTTTCAAATGGCAGGATTTCATTCTTCTTTATGGCTGAATAATACTCCATTGCCTCTGTGTCTGTGTCTCTGTGTGCGTGTGTGTACGCACACACACACATATAATACATCTTCTCGTCCCATTTGTCTGTGGATATCACAGCAACTTGGGTTGCTTCCATATCTTGGCTATTGTAAATGTAAATGATGCTGAAATACACAGAGGGGTGCATGTATCTTTCCAAATTAGTGTCTTTGTTTTCTTTGTGTAAATACCCAGTAGTGGAATTACTGGATCAAGTGGTAATTCTTATCTATGATTGGTTCCTGCTACTTTGTCTACTTTAAAACATTAAAAACCCATAGCAGTCTTCCTCAAAAATAAACTACATATTTCAGTAATAAGAAAACAAAGGCTAACATTTAACTAAACCCCCAAAACTATAAGGAAGAATGGCAATACAACCATTTATCATTGAGTTGATACACTTAATTGATCAAATTAGGTGGCAGAAAAAACAAAGTAGGAAAACTCAGTAGCTCTAAAAACAGCACACCTAATACAAACAGATTCCAAGAGACTAGACTTTTCCATACTGTATTTTCATATCCTACCAGTTAGTATTCTAGGGTCTTAGATACATTGTCTCAACTAGTCAGAACAAGCTATGTGCTATTATTATATCCATTTCATAAAGGAGGAAACAAAGACACTGAATGATTAAGCAACTTGTCCAGAGTAATAAATCAGCAAAAACACAGTCAAGATTTAAAACCAGGCAATATAACTCCAAAAATCCTTCTCACAACTTCTGTACTACACTGCATTTTATTATTATTTGCAAAGTGATCTGTGTACCTTCAAAGATTTATTTTTAAGATTACTATTATATTTATTATATCCAATTTTCAGGAAATAGAAAACATGCTATTTGAAATTGTGAGACAAAATCATGACTAATTACTCAGAGATAAGCACAACCTTTGAACGTGGCTTTAAAAATGGTAAGTGCTAGAGCACAGGATAAGAAATAGTAAAATAACAACTGTAGAGTGTGTTTAACTGTCTTGGGAATTAATGTCAATAGTGTAGACTAAGATTCTTAAATAAGTGACATTAAATGTAAGTATTATATGCATATAACTGTAAACCCCTTACAACTAATGTTCTAAAGGGGTAAACTAAAATGTAGCTAGCACTTAAAGAAGCATGAAAAGCAAAAAACAAATAGCTGAAATACTTGCACACTCTTTCTATGACATTTTGAACCATATTTAATCATTCAACCTCAACAGCCTTAAGGGAAAAAAAAAAAAACCCTTCAAATTTTCTTAAAATGGCAACTTCTTCCTAAAGTGAAATGAAATATTATACTAAGTGGAATTACATTTCTGGGATGCAAACCAATTTATGATGAACCAAAACTGAATACTTATGGCATAATTTAAAGTTGTTGTAGCTTTGCAAGGAAAAAGAAAAACTAAATATTATTCTCTTAAAAAGTGTTTTATACAAAAAAAAAAAAAGAAACATTTTAAGAAATATGAATGAATAAGAAACTAATTTGTCAGTCTAATTTTAGACTGCACTTCATATAAGAAAAAAAGTAATAGGACTTTAATAACACTTGTTTGAGAGAAGTCATTTCCTGTTAAGTAATAATACATTCCTGATGTCACTGGGTGGCAAAGTATGAGTACTAAAAGAAAGCGTCTGCATGCTTTGTAAGAAAACCTCATTTTTCCCATGTGCAACTGGAACCAATATCATTCCAATTTGAAAGTATCTGTCTTTCATAAGGCTAAAAAAGAAGGAAGCAAAATGAATAATATAGTTGAGTACATAAAATGAAAAGGATTCTCTATCATCTTTTTTTGTTTGGTATCATCTATCAAATAAGTTATGGAAAATAAAACTGTAATGAAAAATGAATGGCAATTTCATTTGCAACAACATGGATGGACCCAGAGGTTATTAACTAAGTGGAATAAGTCAGAAGGAAAAAGACAAATATGATTGCACTTACATGTAGATTCTAAAAAACAAAACAAAAAAAAAAAAATTCAAAGGCAACAAACAGATATAAATACAGAGAACAAACTAATGGTTGCCAGGAGGAAGTAGGGGGGATGGGCCATATGGATGAAGGGAGTAGAGGTACAGACTTCCAGTTATGGAATGAATAACTCACAGGGACGAAAGGTACAGCATAGGTAATATAGTCAATGATACTGCAACAGCACTGTATCATGATGAATGGTAGCTACACTTGTGGTGAGCACAGCATAACCTATAATATAGAACCACCCAATCACCATGTTGAATACCTGAAACTAATGTAACATTTTGTATCAACTATACCTCAATTAAAAAAAAAAGTTTTAAAAATGAATGGCAAATAATCAATCTGCTGATCATTAGAAAAATAACATTAGCATAATGGTAACTATACTGAGAGGAGCAACTTGTTTTAAATGAAGCTGTGATTAGGGATGCCTGGGTGGCTCAGTTGGTTAAGCGGCTGCCTTCGGTTCAGGTCATGATCCCAGCGTCTGGGATCGAGTTCCACATCAGGCTCCTTGCTCCGCAGGGAGCCTGCTTCTCCCTCTTCCACTCTGTCTGCCTGTGTGCTTGCTCTCTCTCTCTGACAAATAAATAAAATCTTAAAAAAAATAATAATAAAGCTGTGATTTTTTAAACACACTAATGTAAACTTACACATGTAGAAATCCATCAAACAACTGAAAGAGACCATGTAGCATATAAACATGATGGGGACTGGCTCCAGTCACCCAACGAAGATGATACTGTTCTCCACATTTTAAGAAAGCAGAAATGTAAGGGTAGAGGGCAGGTTAAGAAAATTAACATGATACAATAAAATATTTTGTGCCACTGACTACAGAGTTTACAAAGATGACATAACTGTATCTTAGATTACAAACAAACATAACCAAGTAGAATAATAAACCCAAAGACAGTCTTTGAAAGAGCTTTTGTTCCTGAGACAGATTACCAACTGCAGAATAAAGAGGAAGAGCAAAAGAGAAAGAAAAAAAAATTAAATTAAAAAAAGAGATTTTACCTTTCTAGACAGGAAAGCGCAAGGCGTCTGTACAAAGCAAAGTTAAAGACACATACTACAAGCAGAAAAAACTTGGTAATTAAGTAAAAAGTGGATTAAAAGGGCTCCTGGGTGAGCTCAGTCCATTGGGTGGCTACCTTCAGCTTGGGTCATGATCCCAGGGTCCTGGGATCAAGCCCTGCATCGGGCTCCCTGCTCAGCCAGAATCCTGCTTCTCCCTCTCTTCCACTCTCCCTGCTTGTATTCCCTCTCTCGCTGTGTCTCTCTCCATCAAATAAATAAAATCTTAAGAAAAAGAAAGAAAGAGGATTAAAAGTATTATCCCTGGAGTATGAAGTTTGGACTTGAGAAAAATAAGTAATAGGAAGAAGTCTGAACACTCTAAAAAGGCAAACATTAAAGTACAAGCTATCTTATGGACAAATAGCATGCTTATTCCCAAAATCACCAAACGAAAGATTTAAATAGTTGTGTAAATTTAAAGTTAGGTGTGTACCTAAAGGAGTACATAATTAACTCACCAGTATTTTTTAAAACTTTCAGAATATATAAAAAATTTGTTATCTTGACAAGTAAATAATTCCTCTAAGATGCTAACAGAACTCCACAGCTGTAATATATGCTTTAAATTACATATTCATAATATACATATTTATGTACGTATACATATATATGGATTTTAACATAGGTAGCAGTACTCACCCACACTGACTAAATCATAAATACTAACAGTTTCAGCATTATTAAATAAAAAATTTAGGTCTAAAATAACCACACACAGATTTTTTTAAAATTAAGGACACTAAAACAAAAATTGGAGAACTACTTGAATACAAAATTTTAAGTTCCATCCAACGTTAACAACAGTCTGTGTTAAGGCAGAAGTTTTTACAGTCTACCTACTTTTATCCAGCCCAGCAGCTGTGGCAAGTGGTAGTGGTGAATCAGAAGGAAGTGGCAGCTCCAAGTATTCTGGAGCAACAGAGTAACGGAATCTCTGTCCCTCTCTGACTTCTCACCTTGGACCTCCCTCAACACAGTAGGCAACAAGAGCAAGCAGTGAGAAATAAAGCCTGAAGCAGCTGCCTTAACATTCTGATGTTTGTAGCTCTCACCCATAAAGACTTAACGTCCAAGTGTCATATTCTGCAGGCCATGTAAAACTCCAAAGGAGTCCTTCTCTCTGTGAAAGTCATCACAGAGTTGGGCAGGCATCCAAGCCAAAAACTTTGGCAATTTCGTAGACTCTCCACATGAAGTCAGTTGCCAAATCCTATTAATTCTATCCCTAAATCTCTCTTGGATTCATTCTCTTAACTCCATCCTCACTATTCAGACCCCTCTATTTTGGGCTCTTTTTTTATTTTAGCCTATTCTAATACATCATACACACTGCTGCTCTGAGAAGTATTTTTCTAAAATATAAATCTGAGTATGTCACCTATTTAAAAGTTCTTCAACTGCTCCCAATTACTAAAAGTGTATGGTCCAGGGGTGCCTGGCTGACTCAGTCAGTACAGCATGCAATTCTTGATCTTGGGGGTATAAGTTCAAGTCCCACAATGGGTATAGAGATGGCTTAAAAAGAAAACCGTGGGGGGAAAAATTGAATATATATATATATATATATATGTATTTCAAAACCCATATAGAGGGGACAGAAAAACACAGTGGTCTTTCAACCTTGATTTAAGACAGTAATTTAAGAGTTAAATGGGAAGTAAGTAGGGAAAATGTGTATTACCTAAAATACTTACTATGGTAAATAAGACTCCTGGCGCTCTGGAATCCTAACCAGTTTCTTGTCACTCCTTGTTAAAAACCCTGTGCTCTAGTCAGACTGAACTACTTATATTTCTGTCAAAAGCACCATGTTCTTTTAAATCTCACTCTTTCTCCTCCAACAGAATGGTATAAGCATGCTACTGGCAGACTCAAATTTAATCTTTAAAATAGAGCTGAAATTCTACCATCTCTTGAAGCCTTCCTTGACCCTCTCCCAAATAATGATATACTTGTTCACATGACAGTCTCCATCTCCACAAATTAGCTCTTGAGGAAGGAACCATGGATGGTTGGTATTCATAATTTAAGCTCACAGCACAATTATACTTAATACACTTCCAAAGAAGAATAATCTTGGCACTTGGCACTATCGTGCCTCTCTGTTATAGCTCTCAAATTCTCTTCAGTCTAAAAAAGTCATTTCAGGGAAAGATGATTCAGATGATTTTACAGGAAAGTTATGTCAAGAACATTCTTATGCTATTGAGATGGTTTCAGAACACAGAAAACCGTTTATGAAGCAGCAAAAGATTGACTTTAAAATCTTCAAAATACCATACGGCAACTGTGTTTAGGATTAAAGATCTGAAGATCTTCAAGAAAACACTACTAATTTAAGTCTAGTGTTATATTAAAGAAGCAATAAAAAAATAAGTAAAATTTAAAAATTTAAAAATAAAGCCATTTCAGAATCACCTGCCTTGAAGAGGCACTGTGGGATGAGGTGAAGTGGGGTGCAAGGAAATGAAAACACAAAAATGAGTAAGAGATATTCTCAGACTTTGAAGAACTTACTATCTACAGGGAAAAAACTGACAAAAAAAGATTAAAGAGGAAGATGAATCTCTAATAATAAAGATTTTGAAGGAAGTTGTCTTAAGTAAATACTCTGGAATTAACTGATGATAGTATCTGTAACACAGCCAAAACTAAACACTGCCTCAATGACCTCTAACTTTCAACCTGGTAAAGCAACTAAGGGAGCCAATTTTGCTTTACCAAAGCATATTATATTTTTCTGACCTGTGAATAAAAATATTTTGAGTTTGAAGACTGAGACATTTGGCATTAGAAGGTTAGGTGTCTGAGGTTGAAAGAAGCTGGTTCCTGTCAAAATGTTTCCTGACTTAGGAATCAGAGACCCTCTTGGATCTAAAAGAGTAATAACAAATATATACTTCAGGACTTAATTACAAATTGACAGCAAAGATGTGAAATGTTTCCTTACAGTTTTCACATTTAAAATTAAACATTCCTCAAGCTTAATATACACCTCGTCTAATACTCACTATTACTATTTCAGAGAGGTCCAAAGCTAAAAATATAATTCAAAGACAAAACAATATTCCTAAGGTCAAGAAAAAGTTCAAGACTCTACAGTCACATAGCTTTGCTTACAATAAGAATTACTGAGGATGATATGCAAAACATGTGGCTTTAAAGGAAATTCAATGAGGAAAAGATAATTTTTCAACAAATGGTATTGGGACAATTTGGTAACTATGCAAAAAAATGAACTTGGACCTGTATCTCACACCATCACAAAAACATTAACTTGGCATAAATCAGAGACCTAAATTTAAAGACTAAAACTATAAAAACGTTTAGAGGAAAACATAGGAGGAAATTTCCAAGGCCTTCAGGTAGGCAAAGTCATCTTAGATAAGACACCAAAAGCATGATCCATGAAAGAAAAAAACTTATTCTATTTTGGGGATTGGAAATATTCTGCACCTTTTCAAAAGCTGGATTTGATAAAAATTAAACTACATTTATGTTTCAAAAGAAACAATTAACACGTGAAAAAATAAACCACACTCTGGGAAAAATACTGACAAGTTATGCTGCTAAAAAAGAATTGATATCAGAATATATAAATAACTCTTACAACTTAGTAAGACAAATTTTAAAATGGACAATAGATCTGAACAGGTATCTAAACAAAAAAGGTATCTGAATGGTTCATAAGGATATAAAAAGATGTTTAACACCATTAGTCAACAGGAAAACGTAAACTAAATATGCATTGGGATACTACATTTTACCCACTAAAACAGTTACAATCAAAATGACAGGTATTACTGGGTGCCTGTGTGGCTCAGTCAGTTAAGCAATGGACCCTTGATTTTGGCTCAGGTCATAATCTCAGGGTCCTGAGATCCAGCCCTGAGCAAGGCTTCGTCCTCAGTGGGGAGTTTGCTTGAGGTTCACTCTCTTCCTCTCCCTCTGCCCCTCCCCTTGCTTGTGAACACAGATGCATGCACTCTCTCTCTCAAATAAATAAAATCCTGGGGCATGTGGGTGGCTGAGTTGGTTAAGCATCTGTCTTCGGCTCAGGTCATGATCCCAGGGTCCTGGGATTAAGCCCCACATCAGGCTTCCTGCTCAGCTGGGAGCCTGCCTCTCTGTCTTCCTCTCCCTCCCATCCCTCCCATTTGTGCTCTCTCTGTTAAACAGATAGACAAACAGACAAACAAACAAATAAATAAAATCTTTTAAAATGACAAGTAATAATACCTTTGGACCATGCTCATACCAGGACAAAAGGGTAATAATTTCTTAGAAACTTATTCTATTTTGGAGATTGGAAATATTCTGCACCTTTTCAAAAGCTAAACAGAAGCCCACTCATCTCTTCCTGACTCCTACCCTCACCCTGTGCACGTGCACACACACACACTGCTAAGGATATGGAAAAACAGGAACCCTCACACTAGGGGCAATGTTAAAACATGTTACAGCTGACTTGGACAGTAGTTCCTATACCTACTGCTAGGTATATGCCCAAGAGAAATGAAAACATAAGTCCATACAAGGACTTCTATATGAATATTCATAGTAATATTATTCATAATGCCCAAAATGTAGAAACAACCCAGAAGTCCATCAATTTATGAATGGATAAGACAGATAATAGATAAAGGGTTGTATATCCATCAATGGAATATTATTCAGCAACAAAAAGAAATGAAATATGCTACAATATGAACTCAAAACCATGAAAGAAGCCAGACACCAAAGTCTTCATATTATACGATTACATTTACATGAGATGTCTAGATAGGCAAATCTATAGAGACAAAAAGGAGGTGAAAATGGTTGCCCATGTCTAGGGATGGGAAATGGAGAATAATTGTAAACCAACATGATGAATCTTTCTGGAGTTATGGAAAAGTTCTAACACTGGATTGTGGTCAGGCCCAGGACAAAATAAAAATGCTCAAAAAGATTTTTTTTTTTCTCTTTCTTCAGTGATTTCTCTAGACCTGTCATAGTACTTTCTATTTGCTACTTAAAACTGGGCTCCTTCGAGCATGATGATACTCACTGAGTGAAGACCCTCCCAGGCATGTAGGGCACATACATCCAGTCCTGACATTCCCTGTGTCCACAGCCCTGCTGGTGGTGGCAATAGCAGCAGGAACTGAGCAGGGGCAGGGAGTAAAATGGCCTAGAACATGTTGCAGTGAGGCAGGCAAGTGTATGTGGCTCCAAGCCCACTAAGGTATGCTCCACCGTTCCATCAGACTTCACTGATAAAACACGAATTCAAAGATAAAATTATTAAGAATTTCAAGATGATGGGACGCCTGGGTGGCTCAGTTGGTTAAGCAGCTGCCTTCGGCTCAAGTCATGATCCCAGCGTCCTGGGATCGAGTCCCACATCGGGCTCCTTGCTTGATGGGGAGCCAGCTTCTCCCTCTGCCTCTGCCTGCCACTCTGTCTGCCTGTGCTTGCTCTCGCTTCTCTCTCTATGACAAATAAATAAATAAAATCTTTAAAAAAAAAAAAAAGAATTTCAAGATGATGACTAAAGAGCACTGAACTCCAAGTACAGGGCCCCTTTCTGAGCATGGGACTGCACTAGTCATATATACATGAATCAGGACTTAATTGTGGTGATGGCTGCACAACTTGGTAAATTTACCAAAATTAACTGAATCATACACTTAAAATGGGTGAAATCTATAGCATGCAAATTATATGGCAACAAAGCATTGTGGGTTTTTGTGGGATTTTTTAGTGACTTTAAGTCTTTGGTGGCAGCATACTCAAATTTACCAAAGGAGTAAAGCATCATCATAAGAGAATACTTGATGTCTGGGCCTAAGTGAGTAAATCAGCCTAAGGACCTTTACCAGAGCCAGGAAAGGATACCCTATGAAAAAGAAATTGTATCTCAGAAAGCTCCCGTCAGGTCGGAGGATAAAGTTCTCTTTTTGAATATGCAAACTGACTACTCTGTGGACAGAACAGAGGTGACTTCTGAGGTAATAAGTTTATCTCATGACTGGAGAAGACCTCTTAGATGCTAGAGGTTTCTAAAGGGAGCATAAGGCCAAATGAAGAGCACTGTGCTCAAACTCTACAATCAAGACTGAATCTCCATCAGGGCGCCTGGGCGGCTCAGTAGGTTGAACAACCAATTCATGGTTTCTCAGACTCTTGGTCTGGCTCAGGTCATGATCTCAGGATCTTGGGATTGAGCCCCGAAACAGGCCAGGCGATCAGCATGGAGCCCGCTTGCCCCTCCCCGAACCCCTCCCGTCACTCACTTGCTCACACATACTCTCTAAAATAAATAAAATCTTTTAAAAAGAGGTAATCTCTATCAAAAGAGCTCTTACACTGACAATTCCAAATGCTTAATTATTTCTGCCTGAGCCTACTCTGACTCAATGAACCACAGGCCTATATCTCTATGCTGGAGTTGTGATAACTTAAGTGCTCTTAAAAGACCTCACATTCTGCCAAAATACATACCCCAAATTACGGGTAAAACAGGACTGAGGCAGTTCACACAAAACCTATGCAAAATTCATAATCACAGTACTAACAAAAACATTAATAATCCTCCCAAAAGTACTAGCATAGTTTATTTTAAAAGGTGGATTAAGGGCACCTGGGTGGCTCAGTAGGTTAAAGCCTCTGCCTTCAGCTCAGGTCATGATTCCAGGGTCCTGGGATCAAGGCCTGCATCGGGCTATCTGCTCAGTGGGGAGCCGGCTTCCCTTCCTCTCTCTCTGCCTGCCTCTCTGCCTACTTGTGATCTCTGTCTGTCAAATAAATAAATAAAATCTTTTTTTTTTTTTAAAGTAAAAGGTGGATTAAGTTCCAAATAAATGGGTAATATAGTAAATATACCTTTTAGGATAAAGAAAAAGGTAAATGTAATTTGATGGGAAAGAGTTGTAAGAAAGGGGTAAGGGTGTCAACTCATGAAAACAAGGGCAAATGCATAAAAATTGGGGAGAACTCCAAAAACAGCACTTCTAAGAGACAGTACATGACAAAGCTAAGCCAAAAGGAAGAACATGGTGAGAATGGGCATCCTGTATAGTACGGTATTCATTTTTCTGTGGCTTGCTGCTTGCATTCATCTGTGTTAATGTATCTGTATATCTGAGTTCAGCTGCTATTACTAGATAATATAACTCATTATCTACTGGAGAAAATCATGTGTGAACCAAAATGACTCTCATATTTTATAGCTATCATTCCTCTAATAACATTCACATATGAGTTAATTTGTGTTAAAGATATGTCTGTGTTCTAGAAACAGGTGATTAAACAGGACAAACTGCATTTGATCTACTACCTGCTTCAACTTTCCTCCAATTTGTTTACTTTCCCTTATCTATTCCCTAGTTTGCTTTACCCAAGATCCACAGTGCTAGATACAGTGATCACATCTGTGGAACACCTTTCAGATAATTTTTCTCTCTATGCACTTAGCATTTTGTTTTCAGAGTAGGGGGTGGGGAAGGTGTCTATCAGGATGGCTTAACAATACAGCAAAGAGATTTAATATATATCCTTATTTCTTCATTCTTTTTAAATTAGATGAATGAATACAGTACTGTTCCCTGCCCCAGTCCCCCAGGGGATGCTTAGAACCACAGATAAAACCCTGTATGTACTGTGGTTTTCCTATATATACACGCACATATGATAAAGTTTAATTTATAAATTAGGCACAGTAAGAGATTAACAACAACAATAATAAATTAGAACAAATGTAATATAATAAAAGTTATACCAATGTGATCTCTCTCTAGATATACCTTACTATACTATACTCACCCTTATTCTTCTAATTACATGAGATAAAATGCCTACATGATGAGATGAAGTGAGGTAGATGACAGGAATTGTGCCACAGTATTAGCCTACTATTGACCCTCTGATAATAAGTCAGAAGGAAGACCAGCTGCATGCAAGCTCTGGTTGACCATGGGTAACTGAAACCACGGAAAGCAAGAATGGATTGGGGAGAGGGGGGTGTTGCTACTGTACTTCATTTAGTTCTCACACTGAAAAACAATGCGTTAATTTTTCTAACTATAACACTAAGCAGAAAAAAGTACTTTCCCACCATAATCTATACCACAGTTTTGCTATTTTCAAGGCACAGAACATAATTTTTTTAAAAATCAGGCACTGAATTTGAACAGCTCTGTAATGCTGGCAGAAGCTTCATAATATAATTTTTTGTGCAATTTGTAAGTTCTATGTATATGTGAACTTACGTATGTAATAAGGTTATGTCTCTCCAAATTAAAAAAAAATAACTATTATTACTCTTAGAAATTATGGTTACAAATATTGACATAAATGCTAATAACTTAGAAAAATCTACTGGTCAAACAAGTTTTCATCATTAAAAAGATGCAAACTAGGGCGCCTGGGTGGCTCAGTGGGTTAAGCCGCTGCCTTCAGCTCAGGTCATGATCTCAGGGTCCTGGGATCGAGCCCCACATCGGGCTCTCTGCTCAGCAGGGAGCCTGCTTCCTCCTCTCTCTCTCTCTGCCTGCCTCTCTGCCTACTTGTGATCTCTCTTTCTGTCAAATAAATAAATAAATAATCTTTAAAAAAAAAAAAAAAAGATGCAAACTATTGGGATGCCTGAGTGGCTCAGTCAAGCATCTGCCTTCGGCTCAGGTCATAATCCTGGGGTCCTGGGATCAAATACTCCCTCTGCCTGCCATTCCCCTTGCTTGTGCTCTCTCTCTCTTACAAATAAATAAATAAAACCTTAAAAGAAAAAGAAAAAAAAAGATGCAAACGATTGGGTCAACAAAACGTAAACACATATTTCCTGAAACAAGCTTTTTTACTTTACTTTTAACATTTCTTCTTTTTTATAGCAGTGGTCATATATTTATTAATGTTCACATGCCAGATGTTAAAAGTCCTTTAACCTCAGATGGGCCTCAGAAGGACTTCTATCCTTCAGTCCAGGGATTTTTACTAATGAAATAATAGGAAGATTACACAAAAATTTTGCAACAATCTGTTTATAAAATAACAGGTGAAAAATGACCTAAATCACCACAGTGAGATTTATCTCTATCTAATATAGAATTGCTTAAATTACGATATGGAAAACTTTAAATGATGCTATGGATAAATATGGAAAGATAGTCAAAACATAATTAAGTTAAAAGAGGTAACAAACTAACATAGCAAGTAAATGTGTTTTTATAAAATAATATGCTATACATGAATACAGGAAAAGGTCTACAAAGCTATTTACCAACGCTAAACCGGTGATCCTTGAAGTATGGTTCCCCAATCAACAGCATCAGCATCAGTTGGAACTTGTTAGATATGAAATTCTGGGGGCACGTGGATGGCTCAGTTGACTAAGCATTTGACTCTTGATTTCAGCTCAGGTCATGATCTCAGGGGCTCATGTCAGGAATCTCATGGTCATGAGATCCAGCCCACATCTGGCTCCATGTTGTGTGCATGCTAGAGATTCTCTTCCTCTGCCCTTCCCCCTGCTCTTGCACATATGCACGTGCGCTCTCTCTCTCTAAAATAAACAAATAAACCTTTAAAAAAAAAAAAAAAGACATGACAATTCTGGGTCTCCATTCCAGTCCTTTAAATTAGATACCGTGGAGGCAGGACTCATCAATCTGTTTCAGTAAAATGACATGATGAATCTTTTTGGGGTGATGGAAAAGTTCTAACACCGGATTGTGGTCAGTGGTTTTTTTTTTTTTTCCTCTCCAGTAAATCCTCCGACTAATTCTGATGAATACCGAAGTTTGAGAACCATTATTCCAGATCCCTTATTGGGATCAGGATCCCTTTGAGACTCTGATGACAACTACGAATGTTCTCCCAGAGTAATGCACATTTGGAATGCTCAATTTTATGTGTATTTCACAGACAAACAGCAAAGGGTATTTTCAGTGGTACAATATTATCCTCAATGGAGTGTATCTACTGAGCCCTAGGGCTCTATCTACAACAAAAACCCATACATAACTGCATATAAGTTGCCAAAATTAAACTAAGAAAAATGAAAGAACCAGAAAATTGCAAACCAAATCCTCAAGTCTGGCACACCAGTATTTCTTCTGGTTTGTCTTCACTTACTCAAATTCCAAGGCTGACACAAAATCTCCTGGGTTTAACTTTCCAAACTTCTGAACTTTACTGAGTTTATAGGTTGAACTTGTGCCCTTTGCAATGGAGAATTCTCACATGATCACTATTCCATTTGACTATCAATCTGAACTTCCTGGCCTTAAGAGAAAAATGTTCAAAGTTGAATCTTTTTTTTTCTGATTTCTGACAATGTGAATGTTTTAAAAACAAAGAAGCATAGAACTCCCATGTCCTCTGATTTAAGTAGATCCCTGATTTCCTTTAACTTATAATAAGAAGTAACATCAAACTACACAGACTTCCGAGTACAGCTTCTTAAGAAAACAAAGGCTACAAATTAGAAGATTTAATTAGTTAGTCTGTAATCATCTCCTAATTGTATTCTTCAAAATCAACTGCAGGTTTCTGTGGAAACATGTGCATCTCCTACGATAATAAAGTTTAACCATTAAAAAAAAATGAATGTTATTCTAAGAAAAATAATCCAACTCTCTCTGTTTTGTTTTTTTCTAATAAAAAAAAAAAAAACCACTACATGCACACCTGCTATTCTCCTATCAATCCAAGCAGGAAACTATTTCTCCTCTACATCATGAGCAATAGAAAAGTACTTATTAAAACATTAATCACAGTCCATTATATTCTGACCCACTGCCAAAAGTTCCCATTACATCACTGAAAATATCTATTAACTCAAACTTGCTTCTGACAAGTTACAGGAGTGTAGTGTTTGGAATTTAGTAATGTAAGTCAGTTTAAAAAGAACAGTTACACAATTGATTTTGCAGTGGCAGCAAAAATAATTATTTTTTTTTCCGACATTTACTACCAAAGGTTGATTTAACTGGTGTTTCTACTGTAAAATTATTTAAAAATTATTTCAAATTTCACCTAGCATTATTAAACACATTTACTATGAAAGTATTAAATACAGGTGACTGGTTAAAGAATTTCAAAATGTGCTGAATACACCACTGTATGTAAAACTATACTGTCTTGTGTAAATATGGGCCTTGTTTAGAGCCATGTCTCACAGGAAATTGTAGCAAATGAAAACCATCCCTGTTTTTCCACTCCCACTTGTTAGGATTTATGTTTTTACATTGAAAACCAGTTATCCAAAGAAACAACGACGACAAACATGGCAACATTACCTTCAAATCGGAATAATGACTACTTCATTCTTACCATGTTAAAAATAACTGAACTTTAATAGAGGCAAAGCTTGAATATACTGTGAGTCTATACCAGCAAAACCAACTATCTAGTTTTCACTTGTTGAATATTTGTTTGAAGAGTGGTGACATGGGCTTCTTCCAAACCAGGAGGAGGGAATCAACATTTAGATGATAAAATGATAAGAAAACAGCATAGGAGATTTCAGTAATTTTTTCCCAAGGATAGAAACTATGGACAAATTATGATTTGCATACTGAAAAAAAAAAAAACACTCAGTGGTAGAAACACTGGCAATTTTTCTTCTGTTTATTTATATTTTTTAAGTTTTTCTATAAAGGACACATATTACCTTTATTTTTTTTTTTAAGATTTTATTTATTTTTTTGACAGAGAGGCAGAAAGGCAGGCAGAGAGAGAGGAGGAAGCAGGCTTCCCACAGAGCAGAGAGCCCAATGTGGGCCTCATTCCCAGAACCCTGAGATCATGACCTGAGCCGAAGGCAGAGGCTTTAACCCACTGAGCCACCGAGGCACCCCCACATATTACCTTTATAATGGAAAAAACTTAATGAACTTATTTACTTTAATACAACCTCTTAAGAAAATTACACGTGACTCCAAAATGACTGGAGAAGATACTTAGAACATAAAAAGTTTACTTGTCTTAGCATATTATATTGTACACATTTTCTTTCAAATTTAAATGTTTATAATCTCTATTCTTTTTGAAATAAATGACAATTTCTGAAGCTTCTATAAAATCCAATGTTTCTTATGCTTGATGCTTAATTTAGTTAGAAGATTCATGGCAGAAGGATTTAGAAAAACTAAAGCATGAATTATACCTTACTTAATAAAAAGACAAAAAGAAAACAGACCTAGGTGACAATCATAGAACATGTTAACTATAAATAGAGGGTTCTTTAACCCAAGAACCAACAAGTTTTACATGTGAAAGGTTAAAAGAGTCACCAACCTACACATGTCTAATAATTTCCTAACAATTCAATCTCCATATTATTTTTCCTTTTTCTAAGGAAATACAATTTCTATATATCTAAAGAAAATTAAATAATCTCTACTTGGAAGTGTTTTTTAAGAAAATATGAATCTTTCAGGGCACATCTCAAAATGGTTAACCTGAATCCTAGCCTGTGATCCTGAGTTCCCACCAAAAAAATGAAGAATTAGTAAGTGATCACACACTTTACAGTACCTTCAATTAATGGTCTAGCCAACATATAATTAAAAGAATGACTTTTCTTGCTGATTTTTTTAAAGACCCACACTTCAATATAGGCACAGAAATATTACCCCCAATGTGAATATAAATATTTAAGTGATTAATTTAAACTCTACATTGTATTACTGAAGTCATTATTTACAAAACTCAAAGCTGCCTTTAAAAACACTTAACATATTTCATGGTCAACTCATCTTCGACAAAGCAGGAAAGAATGTACAATGGAAAAAAGTCTCTTCAACAAATGATGTTGGGAAAATTGGACACCCACATGCAGAAAAATGAAACTGGACCATTTCCTTACACTACACATGAAAATAAGACTCAAAATGGATGAAGGACCTCAATGTGAGAAAGGAATCCAACAAAATCCTTGAGGAGAACACAGGCAGTATCCTTTTCAACCTCAGCAGCAGCAAGGAACATCGCCAAAGGCAATGGAAGCAAAGGCAAAAATGAACTATTGGGACTTCATCAAGATCAAAAGCTTTTGCATAGCAAAGGAAACAGTTAACAAAACCAAAAGACAACTGACAGAATGGGAGAAGATATTTGCAAACGGCATATAAGATAAAGGGCTAGTTTCCAAAATCTCTAAAGAACTTTTCAAACTCAACACCCAAAGAACAAACAGTCCAGTCAAGAAATGGGCAGAGGACATGAACAGACATTTCTGCAAAGAAGACATCCAGATGGCCAAAAGACATGTGGAAAAGTGCTCCACATCACTCGGCATCAGGGAAATACAAATCAAAACCACAATGAGGTACCACCTCACAGCAGTCAGAATGGCTAAAATTAACAAGTCAGGAAATGACAGATGCAGGCGAGTATGTGGAGAAAGGGGAACCTTCCTACACTGTTGGTGGGAATGCAAGCTGGTGCAACCACTCTGGAAAACAGCATGGAAGTTCCTCAAAAAGTTGAAAATAGAGCTACCCTTCGACCCAGCAATCGCACTACTGGGTTATTTACCCTAAAGATACAAACATAGTGATCCGAAGGGGCACGTGCACCCAAATGTTAATAACAGCAATGTCCACAATAGCCAAACTATGGAAAGTTTGGATGTCCATCAACAGATGAATGGATAAAGAAGATGTGGTATATATATACAATGGAATACTATGCAGCCATCAAAAGAAATGAAATCTTGCTATTTGCGATGACATGTATGGAAATAGAGGGTATTATGCTTTGCGAAATAAGTCAATCAGAGAAAGACAATTATCATATGATCTCCCTGATATGAGGAAGTTGAGAGGCAACATGAGAGGTTTGGGGGGGTAGGAAGGGAATAAATGAAACAAGATGGGATCAGGAGGGAGACAAACCATTAGAGACTCTTAATCTCACAAAACAAACTGAGGGTTGCCAGGGGGAGGGGCATAGGGACAGGGTTATGGACATTAGGGAAGGTATGTGCTATGGTGAGTGCTGTGAAGTATGTAAACCTGGCAATTCACAGACCTGTACCCTGGGGCAATAATACATTTTATGTTAATAAAAAAATAAAAAATTAAAAACACTTAACAATTTTCATTAAGTGTTCTTTTTTTTTTTTCTTTAAAGATTTTATTTATTTACTTGAGAGAGACAGTGAGAGAGAGCATGAACGAGGAGAAGGTCAGAGAGAGAAGCAGACTCCCCATGGAGCTGGGAGTCCGATGCGGGACTCGATCCCGGGACTCCAGGATCATGACCTGAGCCGAAGGCAGTTGTCCAACCAACTGAGCCACCCAGGCGTCCCTCATTAAGTGTTCTTTACAACAAATAACAAGCAAAAAATAAATGACAAAGACCTCCTAGCACAGTCATCTCATTTACTACTTATCTGTTTAAGTCTTTAACAAGCATTCCCTGATTACTATCTGTCACATTCCATTGACTAGAAAATATTTCTCATAGGTATGTTAAAATTATATATTTTAACATTTACCTATAAACTTAGAAAAAACAAACTCTAGGGTATAATTATTCTTTATAGATCTTTAAAAATCATTATACTTGGGGCGCCTGGGTGGCTCAGTGGGTTAAGCCACTGCCTTCGGCTCAGGTCATGATCTCAGGGTCCTGGGATCGAGTCCCACATCGGGCTCTCTGCTCAGCAGGAAGCCTGCTTCCTTCTCTCACTCTCTATCTGCCTGCCTCTCTGCCTACTTGTGATCTCTGTCTGTCAAATAAATAAAATCTTTAAAAAAAAAAAAATCATTATACTTAACAAATAGTAGAAGATTGTAGAAACTGAAATAGTACTGAGATTAAAAACAAAACTTCACTTTGAAAAAAAATTGATACAGATCATGCAGATCAATTAAATGACCTAGTTTACATAATTTAACAAGTGTCTTTATATTAAAGCATCTTTGGCCTGAAAATGCAATTTGACAATCAAATGAGAAAGAAAAACAAAATCCATCAACAAAGTTAAGCTGAACTTAAACTTTAAAAAATGAGTTTCAGTTCAATATTAACAGAGCTCACTACATCAGTATTCCCAGCAACAAATGTTAATTCCAATGGTAGCATTTATCATTCAAATATCTAGTATTTCTATAGTACTTACCACGTGTCAGGTATTATTGTAAGAATTTATCATTTACTAACTCATTAAATCCTCCCAACTCTCTGACATGGGCACTAATATTATCTTCATTTTGAAAATGGGGAAACAAAGCACAGAGAGATTAGCAAACTGCCAAGGGAACTAATCAATGAAAAATCTAGTATTGACTAAACCCAACCAATGTAGCTCTAAAGTATGTTCTTTTAATTTCTACATTAAAAGGTTAATGTGATAATAAACTTTAAATAGATTGGTTTAATTACTACCTCTATATTTGATAAATTACTATACCTATATTTAATAAATTAACAGAGGAAGAGATGACATTATTCCTACTAGTAATTTATCATTCCAACTACTATGGGGCATTCCTTTTGCCTATGTTAACTAGCCCACAATCTTGGTAAACCAAAATTAGACTCAATTCAACAAGTGTCCACCTCCATGAACCTTTCCCTTGCCTTTAAAGCCAGATGTGACCTATACCTCTCCTTCCTTGCTCCATAAAACCTTTACTATCAAAACAACAACAACAGTTAGAAATTATGGAATGTTTTCTAAGTACTGAAAGTACTATGCCTTAAATACTATAAATTAAGCTATATAATCAAAACAATCCTGAGAGATAGATTCTCATAGCTAAGCTACAGAGCTTAGATTTGAAGTCAGGTATATTTAACACTAAATCTATGCTGCTTAACCCTGTGCTAGGCACAGTGACACTATGAGAGCATATATCTCACACAATGCATTGTATCCTATTCATTCACATACCATCATCATATCCCTCAATTCTTCTATATCAAGAGTTCTTTGATGAACAAAACCATGTCTTATATGCTTGTTTTTATTTCCTAAAAATAAACTGGGTTTAATGAACATCTGATGAACAAACGAATGAACAGATGATTACAACAAAAGTTGCATTATCTAATGAAAAAAAAAAAAAAAAAGATCAGTAATTTTCAAACTTTTTCACCTTAGGACCTCTTTACACTCTTAAAAATTACCGAGGACTCTTAAAGAGGTTCTGTTTAGGCAGGTTATACATACCTGTATTTTCTACATTCAAAATTAAAATGGAGCACTTGGATGGTGCCGCTGGTTAAAAGGTCTGACTCTGGATTTCAGCTCAGGTCATAATCTCAAGGTCGTGAAACTAAGCCCCATGTCAGGTTTTAAGCTCAGTGCACAGCACGGTTGGGACGCTCCCCCTCCTCTCTCTGCCTTCCCCTCTCCTATCTCAAATAAATAAATAAATCTTATAGAAAAGTTGAAACTAAAAAATCAGAAAATATTAATTCATTTTAAAATAACAATTAAAGCTTATTACATGTTAAGATAACACACCATGTAATACTAGTCAAAAGGAAGCTGTAGTGGCTATTTTAATATCAAATTAATTAGATTTCATAGCAAAGAATATTACCAGAAATAAAGAGAATAATTCCATGATAATAAAGAGGCCAATAAATGAAGAGGTTATAAGAATCCTAAATGTTTATGTTCCTAATGAAAGCAAATTTGCAAAGGACATGTAAAACACACAAAAAACTCAGTGGACTCTGCAAGAAACTACTAGAACTAAGTGAGTTCTGCAAGGTTGCAAGCTGTAAGATTAACACAGAAAATGTAGTTATTCCTTCATTCCAGAAGAAAGCAATTATAAATTGAAAAAAAAAATTTTTTTTTAAAGATTTTATTTATTTATCAGAGAGAGAGGGGGAGAGAGTGAGCACAGGCAGACAGAATGGCAGGCAGAGGCAGAGGGAGAAGCAGGCTCCCTGCTGAGCAAGGAGCCCGATGTGGGACTCGATCCCAGGACGCTGGGATCATGACCTGAGCCGAAGGCAGCTGCTTAACCAACTGAGCCACCCAGGCGTCCCTGAAAAAAATTTTTAAATGTCATTTACAATAACATTAAAATATATGTATCACATCTCCTTTATCCACTCATCAGTTGATGGATGGGTTGAACAGGGGATGGGGATTCAGGAGTACACTTATTGTGATGAGTACTTGGGGTTCTTTGTAAGTGCTGGATCTCTATACCTAAACCTAAAACTAGTATTACACTATATGGTAACTAACTGGAATTTAAACAAAAACTTTAAAAAATATATAAGATAGAGATAAATCTGACAAAAATATACAAAAAATATGTACATTAAAACTGGTGGGAGAAATTAAAGACTAAATAAATGGGAAATTATGTCTTTTGCCTGTATCAGAAGACTCTATTATTAAAATAGAGCCAATTCACTCCAAATTGATCTACTGATTGAATACAATCCCAGTCAACTTCTGATAGAATTTAGAAGCAATGATCCCCAGTAACACAAGTATACATACAGCACAGACATTAGTTTCTAATACTATTTCTCTAATAAAAGAGACCAAGGCTTCTTGGAGAACGTTTGATTCTAGAACTGGGTCAAGAAATGTATATGATGAGCCTGAGGCATCTTTTAGTGCCAGAAAGTAAAGAAGTACTTTAAAAAAAAGAACACAATGATGTGGGAATGACAACTAGGCACTAGAGCTAACTAAAACACCTCAAGTGGCCAAAACCTGACTATAATCCAAAGTGTAAAATGTTCACTCACGAGTCCTTAGTGGTGGGGAAAAAAAAAGAAAAGACTGAATAAATAGATGGGGGAAAAGTGTCAAATCTCCAATGCAGAAGAATTCCAAATAATTTATGTAGATTCAACATCCTCAAGAAAATCGAGCAGAACTCCCCACACTTTTAATATGGACAGTGCATAATGACTTTTTTCCAAAGAGTGCAAGAAAAGGGATTAAGAGTGACTTTACAGTGGAAAAAGCTGACAAACACTACATGATCATGTTAACACCAACACTAATAAGATGTACTGACAGCATGTACCCTTGATATGAAGTCATGAAAATGGCATTTTATCTCTACAGTCTTCCTCGAAAGAGCATATAACCCTAGTCTAATTATGAGAAAAACATTAAACATATAATAGGACATTCTACAAAATACCTGACCACTACTTAAAACTATTAAGGTCCTCAGCAACAGGAAGGTCTGAGAAACTGTCATAACTAAGAGGAGCCTAAAGAGACATAACTACTAAATGTAATGTGGTATCCTAGATGAAATTCTAGAACACAGAAATGACAGTAGGTAAAAACAAAGAAAATCATAATGAAGTACAGACATTAATTACTAAATCTGTATCAATATTGGTTCATTAATTATAACAAATATGTCATGTTACTATTAACCGTATTTAATAACAGGAAAATTATATGGGGTATAAATTTTCTGTATTATCTTTGCAATATTTCTATAAATACAAAGCTGTTCTAAAATAAAAAGTTGGGGCACCTGGGTGGCTCAGTGGGTTAAAGCCTCGGGTCATGATCTCAGGATTCTGGGATCGAGCCCCGCGTCGGGCTCTCTGCTCGGTGGGGAGCCTGCTTCCCCCTCCTCTCTTTCTGCCTGCCTCTCTGCCTACTTGTGATCTCTGTCAAATAAATAAATAAAATCTTTAAAAAAAATAAAATAAAATAAAATAAAATAAAATGTTTGTTTAAAAAAAAACTAGCAGCGTATTTTTGTAGGAATGGACAAACTAAATCTAAAATTTACATGGAAATGCAAAGAACCCAGAACAGTCAAAACAACTTTGTAAAAAAATAAATAAATAAACTGGAGAACTGATGTTCAGACTTACTATAAAAGCTATAGCAATCAAGACAACATAGTTTTGGCATCAGGATCAACAAACCACTGGAACAAAATGAAGTTGAAAAATAGATCTACACATTTATGGACAACAGATTTTTGACAAAGGTGAAAAGTCAATTCAATGGAGAAATAATAGTCCTTTCAACAGTATGGAAACAATTCAATATTCATATGCAAAAAACAAATCCTTCAAATCATACTTACCATATTCAAAAATAAACTATAAGTAGATCACACAGCTAAATAATATTAACCCCTAAAATACAAAACTTATGGAAGAAAAGGCAGGAAATTTTATTTTGAACTAGTATTAAACAAAAATTTCTTAGATGTAACACCAGAAGTGCAATCCATATAAGAAAAAAAAATTGATAAACTACACTTGATCAAAGAAAGCTTCTGTTTTAAAGACACTTAAGAGATTAAAAAAAAAAAGCCATGGACGAGGAAAATTTGCAAATCATGTATCTGATAAACAGAATATATAAAAATCTGAATATAGCATATATACAAAATGTCAAAACTCAGTAGGAAAACAAATCTAATAAAGAAATGGGCAAAATCGACAGCAAAGGCAAAAGAATGAAAACTGAACTACTATCTTACACCATACCCCAAAATTAACTCAAAACAGATTAAAGACTTGAATGTAAGACCAGAAACCATAACATTCCTACAAGAGGACATGGGTGGTAAGCTTCTGAAGCAATGGCAACAAAAGCAAAAATAACAAATGGGACCGTGTCAAACTGAAAAGCATCTCCACAGAAAACGACATCATCAACAAAACAAAATATTAAATTTTATTTTATATTTATTATTATTTATTAACAATTATTATTTATAATAATCATTTATTAATAATTAATAATTGTTATATTGTCTTCTGTTAAATAGAAGACATCTGTAAATCATACATCCTATAAAGAGTGGATATTCAAAATATATAACGAACTCATACAGCTCAATAAAGTATACGACAATTTCCTTGGTGGTTGCCTGAGAGGTGTGAAGGAGAAATTACAAATTGACACCAGCAGTCTTTTGAGAATGACAGGTATCTTGATGGTACACATGTCAAAGCTCACCAAACTGTGTATTTTAAATATATGTTGTCTACTGTATGTCATCTATACCTCAGTAAACTGCTTAAACATAGAGTAAATTTAATTTTAAATTGTCATAATGAAATTACCATGTAAGCTCACTAAACCATTTTATTAATGTAAGATATATCATGGGATCTTACTGACCTTATTTTTACTATATATAGAAGTACATTATAGCTTTATAACCCTAGGAATTATTTCAATTATTCCCTCCAACGCTTAAAAAAAGAAAAAAAAAAAAACCACCTAAAACAACAAACAAAAGATGATGGAACCAACCAAAGAATAGTTAAATAAATCACAACTATCATATCAATCTTCAGTTTTTATACTACATTGTTCAAATTATTACATCTTTTTCCGGCATTATTTCTTTTTTTTTTTTTTTTAAAGATTTTATTTATTTATTTAACAGACAGAGATTACAAGTAGGAAAAGAGGCAGTCAGAGAGAGAGGAAGGGAAGCAGGCTCCCTGCTGAGCAGAGAGCCTGATGTGGATGGAGCTTGATCGCAGGACCCTCAGATCATGACCTGAGCCAAAGGCAGACGCTTAACGACTGAGGCACCCTTGGCATCATTTCTTAAGAGAATTATTAAAATACCCTAGGTAATTTTCTCAAACCCCCAAATCAGTGAGTTATCAATGTAGTCTTAATCATTTACTAAATTTCAATTTCAATTCAATCATTTTTAGTAAATTACAGAATTGTAAAGCCATCAACACAATCCAGTTTAGAACATTTTCATTACCCCAAAACAGATTCCTGATGCCCAGCTGGAGTCACCAAAGGGTATATTTTTAAGGACAAAAAGGAAATATTATATTCTTTCTCTTTTTAAAAACAAAAGATATATTCATTTATTGTAAAGAGAGAGCATATGAACAGGAGGGGCAGAGGGAAAATCTCAAGTAGGCTCTGCACAAAGTGCGGAGCCCAAAGCGGGGCCGGATCTCACAACCCTGAGATCACGACCTGAGCCAAAACCAAAAGTCGGATGCTAAATGTGCCACCCAGGCACTCCAGGAAATATTATACCCTCATCCATTTAGTTTCTTTAAATGGGATGGATTTCATTCCACAATATATAACATGGAACAAAAACTCTGTCATTTTGCTGAAAGAATGTGTGTCAACATTTCTTTATCTTTGATGTTTGTGTACCATAATTAACTTGCTATAGTATTAGTGTATATCCTAAGGTATTTGGAAGAAAGGAGATGATGTAAAAATAAACAATTAATTGAACTGAACCAAAAGGTTGACCAAATTTTCTCTAAATCTGAAGACAGCTCATCACTCCTTGGCAGAACATTTTTTAAAGACTTAGAAAGCAGCTATCCCATAAGCCCAGATGTTACCCATCATAAATTAGCAAAGCAGATAGATTGCATGCCTACAACACTGGCAAACATGAGGGCAGGAAAGACTAAGTTGTTAACAAAAACAGCACTGAAGTGCCATCTACACTGAGTAAGAAGGTTAAAAGAAGTGACAAATAGTTATTCTATTGTTTCCATATTTTTTAGCCACAGAAAGGGTAAGATAGCTTTAGGGCTTGCTAAGGTAGGAAAGACACTGACAAATGGTGATATTCTGTTTTGTTTTCATATCCATTAGTCTCAGAAAAGTCAAGATGATTTTAGGGTTTGATGACGTAGGCAAGATGTTGATTAAGTCCAAAGGGGGGGAAAAAATGAGGACAGGCAACATTATTATGAGAAAGCTAAAGAAACAAAATCACTGTTTTTATATGTGGCTCAACTGAAAATAGTATTTACATATTCACCATGGAAATAGTGAATACTGATTCAATTTAAAAAGCATGACTAACTCTATTGAGACAAAATGGGGGGACTGAAATAAAGCCAGGGAAGGAGTTGGGTTTCTTTCTTTTTTTTTTTTTTTTTAAAGATTTTATTTATTTATTTGACACAGAGAGAAAGATCACAAGTAGGCAGAGAGGCAGGCAGAGAGGGCGGGGAAAGCAGGTTCCCTGCTGAGCAGAGAGCCCAACGCAGGACCCTGAAACCATGACCTGAGCTGAAGGCAGAGGTTTAACTCACTGAGCCACCCAGGCGCCGCAGGAAGGAGTTTTAGAGGGCTAAATCTTTACCTCTCACATTGCGATGTGAAGAGACAAGTCTAAAATTAGTAATCAAGAAACTGCTGCAGAACTGTGTTATTCAGAAATATACAGATAAATATAACCCAAAAAAGCTAAGATTTAGAAGCTGGGCAGAGTAAAAAAAAAAGTTATACTGAGGTATACAGTATCTAAGAAAAACAATTCATTGGCTTTGAAAAATTACCTGAAATAGTACCTTGTTCTCAGTAAATAAATAATCAAAGTTTCAGAGAACCAATCAGCATTTTTTTCCCCACACCAAAACATTTCAGCATGAAGAGAGTCTAATCCTGCCTGGTCATCTGATCCACATTGTACCATCTTATTGTCAATTTTCCTTTCAAAAACAGTATTCCTTAAAAAAATTTTTCTTTAATCAGCCATGTTTATTCTGCTCCCCAAAAGCATATCCATTTGTTTTCCAGATTCAACAACCACAAGTTTTTGACCTAAGTAAGATCTAATTCCTGACCATTACTTTTTTTTTTTAAACTGTTGTATATTGGTTTGTTATGATTTCAAATCCACTTGTTTATGACTTAAGTTGTTTTGATCTAAGGGCAAATTTGTTTACACTGAAGAAGCAGTGTTGGGATGTTGTCACTGACACCTGTTCTGGTGGTTAAGTACTCAATAGCTCAACTGTTGACAGGCACTGCTGGAGACTTACTGATAGTAACATATGGAAGAGCAGCAATAATGTAATGAACATTTAAACTTTAAATACCAAGAGTTTGTGAGGTCTTACTGAGGAGTGATCAGTCTGGACAAAGCTATTCTTTGTTGATCTAAAGAACTCTTCAAAGATTGAAGATACTTGAGATACTTGCTCCTGCCATAACCAGGCTCCTCTTGGTTGGCAATGGTGTTAAACCATGCAGCACTCCCAGGAAGGGAAGGGACATCTGTTCCTGCCTTGGCAAGGCGACTCATCATAGGCAGTGGTGTAAACTGTGTAAATAGTCCCTAGAATAATAACTTTCAGAACAGCCCACCCTGCATGCCAACACCAATGCCATTCACTACATGCTACAGCAGCAAGGGACCTAAGCCAGCAGGTGATACCTAGATCTTAGTTGGAAAGACTGACTGACTCTTCTGAGAACCAACTCATAGAAAGGTAAACCTCAACTAAATATGAATCTTATTTCTTTCACTTCTCCTTTGCCTGAAACAATACTGTAATTAATTTATCACTGATTTCGAATATTTCTTAACCCACTGAGCCACCCAGGCGCCCCTCGAATATTTCTTTATTGGCTTATTAAGAGGCATTATCCTATATACCATTGACTTGTGAATATTATTATAAATTATAATTTCCAAAATAAACCTTTATTTAAAAAATAAATTATTGGCAAATACAATCTCAGTCTCTGAGTATAATATGCCTCAAATAAAGCAAAATCTAAGTCATCACATTTTCCTCAAAGTAATAAGACCAAATATGAAAAATTCATTTTTAAGCCTAAATTGACAAGACGCTTTGGTCCTAGAAACATGTGACACAGGATCCTGTCCTCAGGACCAACTCTTACCAATCAGTTACATACCTAGAATATTGGATAACTAGAGCAAATCCATATTTTACCATGCCTACTTCTATACACAACAAAACCATTTTCTGTAATAATCATAAAAGGAGAGTAACAATGCAGAAAATACACAGAGAGTTTTCTTTTATTAGACTTTGTACATGTAATTATGCCAGTAAAAAATTTCTAATATAAAATAAAAATACAATTTATATCACAAAAGAGGGTAAAAACTAACAGATGAAAGAAAATACCCACTAGGGGTGCCTGGGTGGTTCAGTGGGTTAAGGCCTCTGCCTTCAGCTCAGGTGATGATCCCAGTGTCCTGGGATCCAGCCCTGCATCGGGCTCTCTGCTCAGCGGGGAGCCTGCTTCCCCTTTTCTCTCTGCCTGCCTCTCTTCTATTCCTACTTGTGATCTCTGTCTATCAAATAAGTAAATAAAATCTTTAAAAAAAGAAAAAAAGAAAAGAAAATACTCATTAAATATATTAATTTTCAAAAACATGAAAATATTTCTAAGTACATAATGGACTCAAAATACTTTGCTTGAGCTCTGACCTCTGCAAATTTGTTGATGAGTTCATTAAAACTGACCTACACAAACAAACTATTGGGACTTCATCAAGATAAAAAGCTCCTCCACAGCAAAGGAACCAATCAACAAAACTAAAAGGCAGCCTAAGGAATGGAAGAGGGTATTTAAAAATGACATACCTGCTAAAGGGTTAGTATCCAAAATATATAAAGAACTTATCAAACTCAACACCAACACACAAATAATCCAGTTAAGAAATAATCCAGTTAAGAAATATAATCCAGTTAAGAAAGGGGCAGAAGACATGAATAGACATTTTTCCAAAGAAGAAATCCAGATGGCTAACAGACACATGAAAGGATGCTCAGCATCACTCATCATCAGGGAAATACAAATCAAAACCACGATGACATAACACTTCACACCTGTCAGAATGGCTAAAATTAACAACACAGGAAACAACAGGTGTTAGCAAGGAAACAGAGAAAGGGAATGCTCTTAACACTGTTGGTGGGAATGCAAACTGGTGCAGCCACCCTGGAGAACAGTATGGAGGTTCCTGAAGAAGTTAAAAATACAACTACCCTACAATCCAACAACAGCAATACTAGCTATTTACCCAAAGGATACAAAAAAAAAACCCAGATTCAAAGGGGTATGTGCACCCTGATGCTTACAGTAGCATTATCAACAATAGCCAAAATATGGAGAGAGCCCAAAATGTCCCAAATATCCATCAACTAATGAATGGATAAAGAAGATAAGGGGGGTGTGGGTGTGTGTGTGTGTGTATACACACACACATATATATATAATGAATATTACTCAGCCATCAAAAAGAATGAAATCTTGCCAAACAATGTGGATGGCGCTAGAGTGTATTATGCTAAGCCAAGTAAGTTAGTCAGAGAAAGACAAATATCATATGGTTTCACTCATATATGGAGTTTTGAAAAACAAAAACAGATGAGCGTATGGGAAGGAAAAAAAGAGAGAGAGAAGGAAGCAAACCGTAAGAGACTTTTTTTTACAAAGTAGGCTCCACATCCAGCATAAGGCCCAACACAGAACTCATGACCTTGAGTTCAAGACCTGAACTGAGATCAAAAGTTGGGTGCTTTAACTGACTGAACCACCCATGTACCCCCCATAAAAGACTCTCAATGACAGAGAACTGAGGGTAATGGAGAACAGGGATGAGGGATGGGCTAAATGGGTGATGGGTATTAAGTAAGGCACTTGTGATAAGTACTGGGTGCTACAGGTAAGTGATGAATCACTAAATTCTACTCCTGAAACAACTATTACACTATACGTTAACTAAATAGAATTTAAATAAAAATTTGAAAAGAAAAATATTTTAAAAATAAAAATTTAAAATTGATCTCCACATATTTGTGTTCAGTATACAGTAAGACCAGATTTGTCAATTTATCTTTGCTTATTCCAGTTAAAAAATAAGTAAGTCATGGGGATATAATGCAGAACATAGGTCTTATAGTCAGTAATATTGTAATAACTTTGCAGGGAAAGAGATGGTTAACTAGACTTAGCATGGGGATTATTGTGTCATGTATAAAAATACTGAATCACTATGATGTATACCTGAAACTAGTACAATACCAAATGTTAATTATATTTCAATTAAAAAGTTTATCTTGCTCATAAACAAGGAAGAATATGTTCAGTTAATTTTAATTTCCAGTTTCTTTCCTGAAGCAACAGATATCCAAATAGCTAGGAAATATCTTAATGATAAGGATGACTTTGATAGTTTCATAAAATATCTATTTCACAATAAATTACAAAAACTGCAGTACTATTCATGTCTTTGTTTCTTTAGGACTGATTCTAGTAACACCTTCCAGATGTACCCCTGTTGAAAAGCTTTTAAACACAAATAAATACTCAAAGAACTTAAGTTTTATTTTTTCATATTTACAATCACTGAGCTATATCAATCTATTTGACATTTACTCCAAATCTAATACTTAAACTCTGGAAATTATAGTAGAATAGGGGAGTTGGAAATAAAAATTTTGCCCGAATGAATCTGAAAGGATTCTAAAACCTCACAAACTCACTCTCGAATGAGGCTTAATATAGCTGAGTGCATAGGTATTGGAGATGGTGAGATGTGGAGTGTAGGGCTGACCATATAAAACTGGGAGTTCTCTGAATTAACTTCTCTGTGCAATACAGTGTTATTAAAAAACAAAAAATAAAGATGTACTAATTGAAAATTTACATATATACTGTTAAATTCAAAAGTAACAACAGCAACTGTTTAGAACTTGGACCAACAAAAGATTTTTTTAAGGAAGGAGTATTTGAAAACAGACATTGTTTAGAACTGCTAGTACATGGTGACAGAAAACAGACCGACTTTCAACTGGTTTTATTATTTTTTAAATTTCTTGACAGAATATTCAAGTCCTTATTGCTTGCACCTGGGACAGACTATTCCTAACGCCTCACCCTTGTAACTCTTCCAGTATCAACTCACCTTTACCTATGCTCCACCCCAAAAGCTTGTGAGTCACTTTGCCCAACTCAATCCTATTTTGCTCACATGCACATACACAAAAAAATGCTGAATGAAAACTGAGAACTTGCCTTATGCTTAGAAAAGAATAATCTTTTGAGAATATAAAGGTGCTACATAACTTGAACTCATTGCCCTTAATATACTATCTGAAATTATAATAATCTAAAAGCAAAATTTTAAAAAGCTCATTCAGATTTTGAAAGCTCTGTACATGGCAAAGGTATGCAGTGCAACAGAGAAAAAGTAGCCTAAAATTACCCTATAAAAGTAGCCTATAATTACCCTTTCTAAACGTAAGTTCTATGACACACTGTTCAAAATTCTCTTATGACTTCACATCTCCTTCAAAGTAAAAAGCTAGTCCTAGCTTTGCATGAACCAGTGATGTGACTAAGGGAAGAGTTTTCTTCTCTGGCCTCACTTGTCTATAGTGGCCTCAAGACAGTTCACTTTCCTACAGATTATCTCTAGGGTTTTTCTCCAACTCTTACAGTCTCTTTAAAAACATTTTTTCAAAATAGTTTTTAATAATGATATTTGATAAGTAACTTAAAGCAATTGGCACAATTACGCTGCCTCAAAGAACTCCTCCCCCTAGTCTCCATTATCACAGTAAATGGCAGCTCTGTTACTCAGATTAAAAAACTTTGGGGAAAACTTTTTTCTATCTCCCTATATCTAATCCATCAAAAATTCTCTGGTCTCTGTATCAAAACTATATCCATACTCTGACCGTTTTCTCAGCAACTACACTGCTACCATCTTAGTATATAAGTCACTACCATCTTAACCAGGACTGCTGCAAGTTTTCTTGTTTTCATCCTATTAATTCTCCTATAATTACCCTTTCTAAACGTAAGTTCCATGACACACTGTTCAAAATTCTCTTATGACTTCCCATCTCCTTCAAAGTAAAAGCCCAAGTCTTGGCCATTACCTTAAAAACTCTATGTGATCTAACTAAGCACAGCCTGCCTCCTTACCTAAAAAACCCGCTACCACTCTGATCTCATCACCTACCATTCCCCAATTCACTCTGCTCCAGATACTGGCCTGCTTTCTCCTCCTCATACACACTCCCACCTCAGGATCTTTACAGTTACACTTCATTCTGACTCTCCCCATGATATCACATGATTGGCTTCTTTGCTTAATTCATGTCTGTTCAAATATCTTCCTACAAAAGATTCTATCAGTACCTACGTAAAAATAGCACTCTCTTCCAATCACTACCTATCCCTTTAGCCTTCTGTATTTGTCTTTGAAGCATTAATTACCATCTAAAGATTCATTAGTATATTTTAGTTGTTGGCTTCACCCCAGCAGAATGACAGTAGATGTTCTCTCTGTTTTGCTCACTGCTATTTTCTTAGTACCTAGAAGAGTAATTGCTACACAGAAGGCACTCCATAACTGAATGAAAAACAAAAGTAAAGGAATTGTTAAATAACCAACTGTTTTCTCAATTAGCATGGGCTAAATATTGTAAGATTTCATTTTCCAATGGAAACAACTATATTTGTGTGTGTGTGTGTGTGTGTGTGTGTGTGTGTTCGTTCTACTGAATTTTATAATGATTTGGGAAGAACTGACCAAATTCCAATAGTAAACTGCAAAAATCTGAATTAAAACTATATTTCACTGGAATAATTTGTTATGATTTTATTATTTAAACTAAATAATTTGGTTTATTTAGTGTTGTTTTCTAAGATTAATTTTTAAATATATGTATTTTAATTAATATTATGATTTAATAGTCTTAAAGTCCTTACTACAAAAAACTATTCTGGAAACAACTGCATAATTACATTTCCTCAGTGACCTTATAATCTCGTGAGCATTTACTCTAGACTAAACAGCCTCATTCAGCTGCCCTGTGTCTGACTGCCGATGAGAGAAGCGTGTTTGACAACTGCTTCAACCAGAAACATATTTTTTCCATGAATGCATAAAAAAGATTTAAAACTTACCAGACTAGAGCCAGACAAGAACTTTAAGCATAAAGGTTCATGTTAGATGTGTGAGTTGATTTCTAATTCAAATGCCAAGAAAAACAGATACTAAAGACATTTTCCTGTCACAGCCAGTGAAAAAAAGTTAATTTTGTAATTATATTCATAATTACAAAATATGACATATATCATATATTATATACACATACATACTGCAGTCTTTTTTGTGACTTTTTAATTTTTCCATATTCTTTGGTTTTTCAATATCCTTAACACTTTTTATAAAACTAACATAAACTTAGGTGGACAGCATCACAAACAAAGATAAAACAAACACCTTTTTTCATTTTTAGATAACTCATAACCTTGACCAAAACCCAGCAATTTCTTCAATGTGACTTAAAAAAATGCTTCTCCAAAGTGGTAAGAAAAATCACTGATGAAACACTTGGAAGCATCAGAAACAAGAAACTGCAGCTATCAGAACCAGATAACACCAGGTCAAGAAGTTCTAGCCAAATTCAACAAAATACAAAACTGAAGTCAGACACAGAGCATTTAAAAGAAAAAATTCATTTTTTCAGATGATTCACTTCCAAATAAAACCCAGACATTCACCTAAGAGAAGAAAATAATTAAGAGTTCAGTAAAGCAGCCACACACAAAATGAAAATATATTTAAGAATCAAAAAGCACAATGAAAATAATTTCCTAACAGTATCAAAACTATAATAAAAATTAATTTTTAAGTGAGATATATGAAAACTCAATGAATTTTAAATACCCGTTCTTTTCTAATCAGTTTATAAGTTTAAAGCAATTCCAAATAAAATTCCAAAAGGAGCTGTGCTTGGTTATTATCTAAGTAGTGAGAAGAATGGCTATTCTTAGTTAAGTAGTTGGCGGGCTTTGGTTTGTTTACCTGTTTCACAACACTTTATTATGAAATTTTCCAAATGTATAGAAAACTTGAAAGAATTGTACAGTAATTTGCTGCTTTGGCCAACAAGGTTTACTTGGGATAATAAATGCATAAAAATGCTAAGACTACTGTGAAAAAGATAAATAGCAAAGGAAGACTTGTCCCACCATGGTAGGCAGAATTCTGAGGTTTCCTTATGTGCATCCTTGCAAAAATCCTTTCCCCATGGGTTGATATGATGGATTTCACTCCTGAGATTATATGGCAAAAGGGATTTTGAAGATATAGTTAAGATCTCAAATCAGTTGACTATGAGTTAATAAAAAGGGAAATTATCTAGGTGAGCCAAACTTAATCAGGTAAGTAACCTTTAAAAGGAAGAGATTCAAAGTGATTTTTCTCTTGCTGGCACTGAAGATGAAAGCTACCGTGAGTTTGACATCTGCGAAAAACTTAATTCTGCCAATAGTATAAAAGCTTGGAAGACAACTCCCACCCACCAAGCCTTGCTTACATGGAACCACAGCACCTGCTGACATTTTTACTACAACCATGCGACACTTGAGGTTCAAGGATCTGGGTAACCCATACACTGACTGCTGACTTACAAACACTGAAAAGGAATGAGATAAAAATGGATGTTGTTTTAAGCCACTTAAATTTGTGGTAATTTGATACACAAAAGAAAAATAAATGCATCACTTAATATTAAAACATATCATGAATTTAAATTAGTAATTATATGATACTGTTAAAAAAACCTGAAACAGATTAATGCAAAAGAAAGGGCAGTGGAGAAAAACTCTTACTATATTAGTAAAACACATGAATAGAAAAAAGTATTATTAGACATACTGGTCTGTGCCAATTGGTTTACCATTTCGAAAAAAAAAAGATTCATTTATAGTTCCTTATAAACAAAATAAATTCCATATGGATTTAGTGATGAGATAAAAAACTGAAGCCACGCAAAAATTAGAATATAAATATACATAAAGTTCATGTTGGTTTAGGAGTTCCTTAGTGGAAGAACAATGGAAAGTCAATAGGACATCATCAATACAACCATTGCTCAGAATTAAAACTACTGCATATCATAAACAATGTAAGAATAAAAAACTAAGGGGTGCCTGGGTGGTGCATTTAGTTAAGCACCCAACTCTTGGTTTTAGTTTTAGTGGTTTTGGGGTGGTGAGATAATGCTCTGCATCAGGCTCCATGCTCAGTGCAGAGTCTGAGATTTTCTCTCCCTCTCCCTCTGCCCCTCCCACTCATGCACTCGCTCTTTCTCATAATTAAATAAATCTTTTTTAAAAAGAATTTTAAAAAATGAGGTGTGCCTGGGTGGCACAATCAATTAGCATCTGACTCTTGGCTTTGGCTCAGGTCATAATCACAGGTTTATAGGATAGAGCCCTGCGTTGGGCTCTGTGCTCAGTGCACAATTGGCTTGGGATTCTCTCTCTCTCTCTCTCATTCTGTCTCTCCCTGCACCCCCCATCCCAAAATAAATAAATAAATCTTTTAAAAAAGAATAAAATAGAATTTTTAATAGTTTTTTTTTAAAGATTTTATTTATTTATTTGACAGAGATGACAAGCAGGCAGAGGCAGCAGGCAGAGAGAGAGGAGGAAGCAGGCTCCCCGCTGAGCAGAAGGCAGAGGCTTCTGAGCCACCCAGGCACCCTAAATAAAATAGAATTTAAGATTCTAAGAGTTAATATCCTTATTACACAGCTGACTCATATAAATAAATAAAGGCAAACAATATTATCCCAATAAAAAAAGGAGACAATGGGGAATAAACAGACAACTCACACATAGGAGGAAAGAGGAAAAGAAATTCTCACACATAGGAGGTAAGAGGAAAAGAAATTACTGGATGGACTATGCCACAAATATAAAGACAATATGAAAATTCTAAGGAAAGGAAACAGCATGTTTAACAACACAAAAATATGTGAGACACCATAAGGTTCTTAAGAAACACCAAGTATAAGGAGGTAGGGTATAGGAATATAAAGTCAGGGTTCAGATTGTGCAGGTAATGATGAGCTACTGAAAGATATTAATAACAAACAGACATGACCAGACTGATACATTAAAACCAAAGAGACATAACCAGATTGATATATTAGTCTTCCATGGCAACAGTGGGGAAGTCCTTAAGAAGAGAGACAGTATTATAACAAAAAATTTGATAGAACAGGTTCAATGTCTTATCTCAAATTCTCAATATTTAAAGTTCTAATTTATCAATTGGGAAAAAAAAATACAGTTCTTAAGACAAAAGAAAAGTCATGAAAGCATCTCCAAGGTTACTGTGAAGGTAGATCTTCTATTCTGAGGACTATACCCTATCCTATTTCCTCATGAATGAACACTTCTAAATGCTTTCTTTGCCAATAGTAATGGATCTGTTAATAGGTTAGCTACTTTTGGTTGGTTGGTTTTATTAAGACGTTCTATGGCTACACAAGAAAACAAAATTAATAGGTGCTGATAGAAATCAAACAAAAAACTATCTTCTAATTATCATTAGTTTCTAGTTAACTAAGTCAATTCAATACAACTATTACTGTCACACATTTTTTCACTATTGATTATGCAGTAATAGCTAACTAATCTTAGCATCTGGTAAGGAAGCTCTCAAGATCTTAAATCATCAGACTTCAAATCTGTTTTTTAAAGCTCTCACAACTTGGGGCACCTGGCTGCCTCAGTCAGTATAGCATGCAACCCTTGACCTTGGGGTTGTAAATTCGAGCCCACACTGGATGTAGAGATTACTTAAAAATAAAAATCTTGGGGCACCTGGGTGGCTCAGTGGGTTAAGCCTCTGCCTTCGGCTCAGGTCATGGTCTCAGGATCTTGGGATTGAGCCCCATATCCAGCTTTCCGCTCAGCAGAGTCTGCTTCCCCCTCTCTCTGCCTGCCTCTCTGCCTACTTATGATCTCTCTCTCTCTCTTTGTCAAATAAATAAATAAAATCTTTAAAAATAATAAAAAAATAAAAATCTTAAGGTGCTCCTGGGTGGCTCAGTTAAACATCTAGCTCTTGATTTCAGCTCAGGTCATGATCTCATGATTAGTGAGATCGAGCCACACATGGGGCTCCACACTCAGCATGAAGTCTTCTTGGGATTCTCTCTCTCCCTCTCCCTCTGTCCCTCTCAAATAAATAAAATCTTTTAATAAAATAAAATTTTTAAAAAATCTTTGAAAAGATTTAAGATTTATTTAAAAATAAAGCTATCATAACTGATAGCACACACTTCTATCAGTTGTATTAATAGAAGAGATCATAAAGATCCTATTTCATCTTATAAAACAAGTTTTTCCTCATTTTTATAATAAGCTCACAAATGAAAAGCTCATATTGAATAAATCACTTCCATCTTCCTAAAACAGTAGAGGTATCTGATTAAATAATGTGAAACTGATGAACAAAATTGGTAAGCACTCATAATTTATATCAGTTAAGGAAATAACTCATCTTTGGATGGAGGGTAGTAAAATATTAACTAGAAATCCAGTTGATTATTAAAAAGACAGTCTCAGAGTGCCAATCAATGAGAATACTAGACTAACCACGAAAGCCATTGTCTAGGGAATTTCAATTAGCAGTTAAGTTTTCCCAAAGCATTCTCCCACTGGCAGAGAATTAATAAACTTGTTTACATATTGCCTTAAGTAAACCAGAAGAGTACTACCAGTCCAATGTGAACTACAATTATACCTTCATAATACCCTCTTGAATGAAAAATTTTCATTTAAACTTGCTTCTCAAGTTTAACTAACTGTAAAGAAGTTCTTAGTAAAAGAAAAAAACTCCAAAAATTTCATGACAATGTACTTTTGATTTCACCCTTTCTCAAAGTTATATATTGTGGAAAAAAATGTAGTTCTTTGGAGACACGATGCTACCCAAGATCTTAAATCACTTGCTCCCCAAAATATATAATTAAAATTATTCTGAAAGTGCTGGCACCTGTACTTCTGCACTAGCTAAAGTGAAAGTGCAAAGTGTAGCCTTCTTAACTTCACCAAGTCACACAGATTTCAAAGCAGATAAAAGAAAATAAAAATAAGTAATTAATTCTGTTTGCCTCTAGAAAAATTGATCTTGTTCCCTCTGTAGGATAACATAATATAAAATGGAAAATTTTGTTGTAATAGGAAAAGAGAGAGGAAGAGAAACTAGAGGACTGGGGAAAGGGGGAGATCTCGCCATAAAGGGATAAATGGGGCTTATTTAAATGCAAGACATGGACAACTTTTAGGACAGATGTATAATTATTATTACTTTAGTCAATTTAAACTTATATTCCTTCTACCCTAAAAGCAGCACCTTTGAGGATATAAATCATTTTTTTAAAAGTCACTTCACAGAACAAATTCTTCAGTTTCTCTCTAAATGTTTCTGAAAGTTGTATTAGGTAAAGATATATCCTTAGATTTATAAAGTTTAATAAGAAAAAATAAGATAGCACATAGCTTCAAATAATATTTCCAGAAGAGAAAATGAACTAATAGTATAAGAAATCAATTTAGAATTTATTTTAGCAGGTGTTTCAGTATGAGGTCAGAGCATTACCAAAAAGACTGCCTGAGCTGATCCAAGCTCCAAACACTAAAGCTGTCTGTATTGAATACAATCTCTTTCTCAAGGTAGAAGGCTAAAGAGATGTGGGATGAATTCTTTCCCGATAGATAAATAGTTCTAAATCAGGAAAAAGTCACTGTTTCTTTAGCAATTCTGATATCAATGTTGATGATCTAGAAATTCCTACACTACTTAGCCACCAATGGCTAAAAGAAACGATTACCATCAAGGTTTATTAACTTAAACATACATGCTTATTTGAAATCACAACAATCTGCCTTGTAACTATTGTGGGACAGAATATATGTATAGTCTCTGCTGAGAAAAGCAAAAGTCTACTTTGAGAAATTCTGGGGGCACCTACATGGCTCACTCAGTTAAGTGTGTCTTTGGCTCAGGTCCTGATCTCCACGTCCTGGAATGGAGTCCTGCCACTTGGTGAGGAGTCTGCCTCTCCCTCTCCCTCTGCCAGGAGCCCCCTTCCAACCCCAGTGCATATGCACATGTGTTCTCTCTCTCAAATAAATAAATAAAATCTTAAAAAAAGAAAAAAAATTCTGGAACTAACTGTATTCTAAATACTCAATGGTTAATGAAAGTCCCCCACCCACCAACACACACACACACACACACACACACACACACACACACACACACACACGATCCAGCCTCCTTTATTTAGGTTCAAATAAGATTTCATGTACAAAAAATTTGGGAAAAGTACAAATGCTATGGTTATATCTTATCTAATGGACACTTACCCTACATTTTAAAATCTAAATCATAATGGCAAAGGCAAAAGGAAACCAAAAAGGGATCCAAACAATCAGAAGAGTTGCCAATGTTTATTAAATTTAACAATTTACTCAAAATTATTGGGAAAAAAGCAAGCTACATCTATTTCATACAAATTTCTAAGAGTTAGTTAAATACACACACATATATATAGCAACAGCACCACCGTAGCAGATTAAAAGAGGAAGATAAGGGGGATAGTCCATTGAAAAGACCCAATAAAATTTGGCAATAACAGAACACTCAATACAAGAGAAAATGAACTTAAAAACAAACAAACAGCCAGGACTCAACTGCTGGGAAAGGCAAAGGTTGGCTGCCACTGGGGGAAAAGTAGAAAACCTTCTGTCGCCCTCCTCAACTCTATACTGACACAGACAAAAGCCTTACAGCTACTGAGGAAAGGGAAGAAACCAATTCTTACCTGTGCTAACACAATGATGCAAAGTGGGCAGGGAGGGAGGGGTACAAAAAACTGTCTTACAGCCAACACTTCCCATGCCTACCAACATAAGAGAGTTCAGTTGTGGGGCTGGGAGAGGAAAAGCAAACCTGCCTGCTCTCCAAAATAAGAAACAAAAGTTGTTCACCTCTAGGAAAGAGACAGATACACCAAGAAAGCCCTACCCTGAGGCTCTGGTACCCAAGACCACCTAAGGCTAAAAGCTGGAACAGGAGAACTAAGAAATCCCCTTGTTCCCATCACAAAACTTACTCCAAGAGGAAAAAGCAGTCTGTGGCTGGGGAGGAGCACCAAGAGAGAACCCTTATGTGGCTTAGGTGGTCAGAGCCTGTTGCTGAAAACAGACTGGAGCAAGACTGAAAAATCCCTCCAGCACTCCAACCCTCATACTAGACTCAAAGTGGCAAGAGACTATCTGGAAGAAGTTGAAGCCTATGAGCAACAACTGAACAACAAAACCCAAACTAAAATCAAACTATCTACTTAATACTCAATTCTCTATCCTAATGCCCTGACAGAAAAAAAGGACATAAATATTTCAGGGTATAAATCTCAGTTTCTGGGCGCCTGGGTGGCTCAGTGGGTTAAGCCACTGCCTTCGGCTCAGGTCATGATCTCAGGGTCCTGGGATCAAGTCCCGCATCGGGCTCTCTGCTCAGCAGGGAGCCTGCTTCCTCCTCTCTCTCTCTCTGCCTGCCTCTCTGCCTACTTGTGATCTGTCTCTGTCAAATAAGTAAATAAAATCTTTAAAAAAAATAAAAAATAAAAAAAATAAATCTCAGTTTCTGCTGTTCTGTCACACAGAATATCCAATACTCAAACAATAATTATAATAAATACAAGAAAGCAGGAAAAATAAATCTATCATCATGACATAAACTAATCAACAGAACCAGACCAAGAAATGTTGGATATCAAAGCGGCACTTTAAAGTTAAAAGACTTAGGGGGGGAAAGATAGAGAACATGTATAAACAGGGAATTTCAGAAAAGAGATGAAAATTATAAAAAGGAATGATATGGAAATGCTAGATATAAAAATAGCAAGATCAAAAAGAATTCCTTTGATGAAAAAAAAAATCTGTGAAGAAATAATGGTTGAGATATTTACAAAATAAAAACAACAAATTAATTATGGACATTGGGGAGGGTATGTGATTTGGTGAGTGCTGTGAAGTGTGTAAACCTGGTGATTCACAGACCTGGGGATAAAAATATATGTATATAAAAAATATATGTTTATAAAAAATAAAAAATTAAAAAAAAAATAAAAAAATAAAAAACAAAAAAACAAAAAAACAAAAAAACAACAAATTATAGATCCAAGTACAGAGAAACTTGGAAAGTTCAGAGAAACTATATTTTTAAATATAATGCCAGTTCCTTATAGAAAACATAAAATAAATCTTATTTTTGGTATAATCTGGTAATCTCTGCTTATTACTTAGAATATTCAGATCTGTGCTATCCAATATGGGAGCCACTCATCATACATGGTTATTTAAACTAAACTGAATAAAATATAAAATTCAGTTCTTCAACTGCACTAGACATATTCAAGTGCTCAGCAGAAACATGAAACTGAGGGCTACTATACATGACAGCATAAACCTAAACTATTTCTATCATTTCAGAAAGTTGTATTGGTTAGTGCTGATTTAGAACATTTCTATGCAAGGTAATTACAGAGTTAAGACTAAATCTACTACCATGTTATTTCTTAATTGCTTCATTTCTTTATTTTTGTCACCCTCTCTTCCTGTTCTCCTTTTCATTAATATTTTTTATGATTTCATAATTTTTCTCTGCTACAAACTAATTAACCATCCCTCTTCCCTCCCCCTCCCACATTTTTTGCAGTTGCTAGAGAGTTAACATTAAACATTTTTAACTTACTACAATCTATTTCCAGATACAACTATGCCACTTCCGGTACACTGTAAGAACATTACAACAAGTTATTTCCTCTTCTATCCTTGGCACTAACTGTTGTCACACATTTTACTTGTGCATTGTTATTATGCCCATTTATTATGGGCATTAACTGTTATGGGCATTAACTGTTTATTATGGCACTAACTGTTGTCACACATTTTACTTGTGCATTGTTATTATGCCCATTTCCATAATCTTTCAAATGTAATTTTGATGACAAAACTATTAGAAAATGAAAAAACCCTGTAACAAAGGAATAGTTTTAAATACTTTGTCTTCACTAAAATAAAAGTAAAGATTTTAAGAAAACTTATTTTAAAGATCTGGCTCTTGTTAACCCAATAAGAGAGAAGAAACCAACGTCTTTAACACTATTAACTTTTTACATCATGAAACCCTATATTGTCTATCTCGAGCTTCAATTTTAGCACTTAACACAAATTATTTAGTAAATCTGTTATCTCAGACTCAAACGGGTTTTAAGGTTTTGTTTCACATCTCCTTAGCTTCATGTTTGGAAGATGTAGGACCTTAAGAAAATATAGAACTAAAGAAATAATAAGATCTACTAAATAGCAGATTAGCGAATTATCTATCATTTTAATAGTCATGAACTTGGAGGCTCCAGTTGCATATGTATAATACTAAGAGTCACGTTCAAAATTTTGGTATTGAAGACGCATACAGGGTTTTTTTGTTGTTTTGGTCTTGGGGGTTTTTTTTGTTTTATTATTTATCTTGTTTTTGCTGCTAAAACTTTTGCTGATTAAATTACTTTTTAATCACTTGTTTCACTGTACCCATTATTTCTGTTCACATTATATTCTTTACATTATTTTACTTTGCTAAGAAGCAAAGGTTTCTAGATCATCTTTTCATTCAAAACTTTAACTTGAGATACCAGACTCAGACATGAATTGTTCCCCAATGAAGTCTGGTTTACACTTTTCAAGTATACTATAGACACCACCTGCTTCCCTGAGACAGACTGTGATCATCTCCATCGCTCAAAACTGTCACCATCCCAGGTTCATTTCCAAAACAGATGCATATAATATGGCTTTTGAGCCACTGGGCCAGCCATACATTATACCTTTGACTAAAATATTTTGTGGCTCCTTTCTCATAAATATAGTTATACTGTAAATAGCAGACAATGCATACATCTACTCTTTTTCATGGCAAAGTCAACTCTCATATATTTACTGGCTTACTAATGACTAAATTAAGCTCCTATTTTTAAAAAATTACAGAGTAAGCTGCAAATGAACAGTTACTTCGATATAGCTGCCAACAACATCATTAAAAAAGAAAATACAAACCAATCTTAATCTTAAAAGACCTAATGAAACATACAAAAAATGTGTACACTTACTGTTAGGCATTCATTTTTCACAAAAGAGTAAAGTTCTAAACTTCAAAATCTAAGAATTTTTTTAAAAGTGTAACTTAAACTTAAATAAACTTAAATATTAACAGATAAGCCAAACATTAGTCCATCAAAAAGAAGTCCCTAGACACTTACCCAAGTCTTCCTAACATCTCAAGCTCAGGAACTTGCGGTCCACATGTCTCTATCTGCAGTGGTTGGTATTCATATAGAGCTTCTTCAAGCTTTTGAACAGGTGCTAATGAAATATGCTGACCCTGTTAGAAAAATGAAGGAAAGCGATACCTGTTAATAATACTTCCATATTACTACATCTTTTCAGACAAAACTCCTTCCTCACTTTAAAAATATTATCCTGGGACACCTAGGTGGCACAGTCAGTTAAGCATTGGACTCTTGGTTTCCACTCACATTGTGATCTCAGGATCCTAGAACTGAGCCCTGAGTCAGCTCCCTGCTCAGCATGGAGTCTGCTTAGAACTCTCTCCCTCTCCCTCTGACCTTCCCCTACTCTAAAATAAATAAATAATTCTTTTAAAAAATTTTTAAATAAAAAATAAAAATATCCATGGGGAGGTCTTGCTGGCTCAGCCAGTGGAGCATACAAGTGTTGATCTCAGGGTCCTGAGTTTGAGCCCCATACAGGGTGTAGAGTAATTTTAAAAGGAAATAAAATTTAAAAATATTATCCATGAAGTCTGCCAATTCATGGGTACAATTCATTATATTACTGAAATCCACATTTCATACTTTTATAAACCTAAACTAGTTTTATATAGTAATTTACATATAATTTGAAAGAAAACTGGGGGACTTGGGTGGCTCAGTTGGTTAAGCAGCTGCCTTCAGCTCAGGTCATGATCTCAGGAATGGAGCCCCACATCGGGCTCCCTGCTCAGTGGGGAGTATGCTTCTCCCTCTCCTACTGCCTCTCTTCAGGCTTGTGTGTTCTCTCTCTCTCTCACTCACTCACTCTCTCAAATAAAAAAATAAATCTTGAAAATAAATAAATAAAAATAAAAGCAGCAAGCCAAATCCATCATTAAATTCAAATTCAGACTTAAAGAATATAGCTATTCAACATAAATGGTAGAATTCAGCAAATATAAAAGCTCAGTCTCTCCTCACATTTCCTACTTTATTACACAGCTCTGAGAATTTTGGTAAAATCAGTGTTTTCTTGAAAGCCCTAATTAGGGAAAAACACTAATGAAATTATCCTCCACAAAATTTTGCTACATAAACATCCACTCTCTTAAGTCTTCACAATGAAATCAAGGTTACTTACCAAAAATGTGTATATGATATCTACTTACATACACACACAGGGGATTTTGTGCTATAAACTAAATTGAATAAAACATCTAGGATTTTTCTGAAAACAAATAATTACTGAATAACCAAAAGAAAAGCACTGTATTTGATTACACAGATACAAAATAAAATGCCATTTAGCCATATAACATCATTAAACTGAGGTTTATCATACATGTGAGCGTAGATTTTTTTTTTTTTTTGCTGAGCATGGATTCTATTTTTCAAAAATCCCTATTTTTTATATTGTTCATGTTTTCAGATTCTAAGTCTAGTTCTGTTCTTTATCTTTGTATAGTGTTCATCAAGTTCTTTATTTCCTAACTTTTTAACAAAAACTAGCTCCTCTAGTTATTTGTTCTACCATTTTCTAGTTGATTTCTGTTGTTACCTCCCTTAGTTTCCTTTTCCCCTAAATTACTAATACAGTACATTTTTCTCTTTTATTTACATAAATTAACAAATAAAAACCATGACTTAAAAGTGTTAAAGTGCAACTGACTCAGTGAGGAACATGACAGTGTTTGCATCTGACTTGCGGTTTTTCTCTTCAACAAGTTTTAATCCCATTTAGCATCACCCTAGCTAGTTCACTATCATGTATTAATAGCTTCCCTGACAAGGTGACCTCAAAAGTCCTTCATCAAACATTGACAAAGGACTTGAACAGACATTTCCCCCAAAGATATACAAACTGCCATTAAGCACATGAAAAGATGCTTAATGACACTGGTCATTAAGAAAATGCAAATCAAAACCACAATGATATGCCACTTAACACCCATGACTATTTAGGATGGCTATTATTCAAAACAAACAAACAAATAAAACCACAAAAAATAGGGGTGCCTTGGTGGCTCAGTGGGTTAAAGCCTCTGCCTTCAGCTCAGGTCATGATCCCAGGATCCTGGGATGGAGCCCCGCATCGGGCTCTCTGCTCAGCAGGGGGGGCCTGCTTACTCCTCTCTCTCTGCCTGCCTCTCTGCTTACTTGTGATCTCTGTCTGTCAAATAAATAAATAAAATCTTTTTTTAAAAAAAATCACAGAAAATAACAAGTTTTGGCAAGGATGTATAAAAATTGGAACCAATGTGCATTGCTGATGGGAATGTAAAATGGCACAGCCACTATAGAAAACAGGATCATGATTCCTCAAAATATTAACTACAGAATTACCATTCGAGCCAAAAATTCCATTCTTGGGTACATACACAAAAGTAGTAAAAGCAAGAATAGAACAAATATTTGCACACCCATGTTCACAGCATCATAATTCACAGTAACCACAGGAGCAATCCAGGTATCCATGGATGGATGAATGAATAGACCAAATGTGGCATATACACACAATGGAATATTATTTAGCCTTAAAAAGGAAGAAATTTTGACACATGTTAAAACATAGGTGAATCTTAAAAATACGCTAAGTGAAAAAAGCCACTTACAAAAAGACAAACATTATATGATTCCAATTACCTGAGGTTACTAGAGTAGTCAAACTCATAGAAACAGAAAGTAGAATAGTGGTTGCCAGAAGCTAGGGTGAGGCAAGAAGGGGATGGGGTGTTAGTATTTAATAAGTATAGAGTTGTAGTTGGAGAAGTCTGAGAAAGTCTGGAGATGGATACGCTACAATATGAATGTATTTGATATCAAGAACCATATACTTGGGGGCCCTAGATGGTGGAGTCAGTCAATCATTTGACTATTGGTTTCAGCTCAGGTTATAATCTCATGGTCCTGAGATAGAGCCCCATGTTGGTGGGCTCCAGCTAAGCATGGAGTCTGCTTGAGATTCTCACTCAGTCTTCCCTTCTTGCTCATTCTCTCTCAAATAAATAAATCTTTAAAAAAAAAAAAAACACACATATCCTTAAAAAGAGTTAAAATGGTAAAATTTATGTTATACATATTTTATCACAATTTTTAAAAAATGGGTTTTAGATATTCTATTTACTCATTTACCTGGCGAGAGTAATACACAGGAAAAAAAGAAGTGAAATACCTAGAAAAGTCTGTTAACATTATTTTAACCCTTAACCTCCATATGTTTCACAGCTTTTCTAAATAAACATCAGACTGTCAAACTAAATCTTACACTATCTCACAAAAATCCAATCTGTGAACAATGAAACTGAGCACAGGGGGTTACACAGGTTAAGAAAAGGACTGCCTAAGCCAGTTATTTTGAGTGACATTTTGACATTCCTGTTTCAAAGTATCTTCTTCATAAGCTGCGAAGTACTAAATTCTCCTGCCATATGATATAAAAATCCCAGAATATTATGATAAAAAAATTCACATTGTTAGGCGGGGGGGGGGGGGGGGGGGGAGGGTGAAAAAGAAAAATTACAAAAATTAAAGGAAGAAAATTTAGAGTCCTACTGAATTACTCCATTTGCATTTTATAAATCATGCAAGGCCCAGAAAAGATGATACGCAATGGGTATTTTCAAGAGCTAGAACACTTTCCAAAGAAAATAATATTCAAAAAGATAGACTCTCTTAAGCCATTACAGTGGAAACATACTAAAAGTGATCATTCACTAAATACCAACAATAAAGCCCAAGTTACTAAAGTTATGAAATCATATAATGCAAAATCTTTTCTGCAAGTTTGTGGGCACATAAAAGATCACCTAATATAATAACAGTTAACATTATCTACTCAGTGCCCAGAACTGGTCTAAGGACTTTTTATGCATTATTTCATTAGTATTCATAACAGTTTTATGAGATAAATACTATTACTCCTACCTTACAGATAAGGAACAGGGGTTTATATATGTGACTTGGCAAGGTCACTCTGTATTAATGGCAGGTTGAGAATTAGAAGCCAGTTCTGTTAGATTCTAAAGTGTGTTCTTCTCCCCTAACTTCCTTATTTTATGAAAAAAGAACCATTTAAAATATAAATTTTCCAAAAGTCATGTAGTAAGAGTCAAATCTCCTAATTCCTGTCAGTATGGGTTCTACCATATAATTTTTAATATCTTATTTTTAGATAATATAGTGATGGTTGCTCAATTTAAAAGTTTGATCTTAGTAAGTAAACCCTAGATCAAGATAAATTTTTATACAAATTCTAATAACTTAGATTTGGTCAAAACAACGCAGGCTCAAAAAGGATTTTTTTTTAATTATGGCATTTAGAGAACAGTAAACATCACTCAGTGGTAATTCTGTTTACCATGAGAATGATAAAAACAAAGTTCATAAATGATGCACAACTTAGCTTTGTAACAGTCAATCAATCTTTCCCCAAAAAAACTTGGTGTGGAGAGAGATGCCGAATTTCTCAAATCTAAAGCTGGGAAAGAACTTACAGGCAATCATTGACATAATTAAAATTAAAATTAAGTCAGCAATAGACAAAATGTCATGCAAGTCCTATGAGGAAAGTGTTGGGGGGTTGTTTTTGTTTTTGAGTAAGATTTATTTATTTGGGAAAGAGAGAGCATGCGCACATATGCAGAGGGAGAAGCAGAAGGAAAGGGAGAAGCAGACTTGCCACTGAGCAGGAAGCCCAACGTGGGGCTCAATCCCAGGACCCTGGGATCATGACCCGAGCTGAAGGCAGATGCCCAACCAACTGAGCCACCCAGGTGCCCCAGTGTTGGCAGTTTTAAGTGACTGGAGGCAAAAGAGTATCTCAAATCTGGATGCAAATTAGTAACTGAATGTGCTATTTCCACCAAGACAGTAAGTATTATATTATCCAAATTATCAGATTAAGGAAATCAAACTACATGATGCACTAGTGATCTATCACAGCTGAATTAATGGACATTTCACCAAAGATGATACACAAATGGCAAAGAAGTACATGAAAAGATGCTCAACATTTGAGAAAAATGCAAATTACAACCACAACGAAATACCACTTCACCCACTAGATTGATTATAATCAAAAAGACAAACAAAAAAAAGTTTTACTGAGGATGTGATTACTGAGGAAAGTAAAAGAGATACACACACACTTTTGGAATGTAGCAACCATTTACAATAACATTACTAAAGAAAATATATTATTTTCTAATAAAAATAAAGCAATAGCAATAGCAATATTAATGATCGTAATCATTAGTATAAGGCTGTTGAAATAAGCAATAATAAAAATACTAAAAATGAAAGAATGAACTTGTTGTGATGAGCACGAGGTGATACATGGAATTGTTGAATCACTATATTGTACACCTAAAAGTAATATAATACTGGATGTTAATTGAAATTAAAATAGAAACTTGAGGGGTGCCTGGGTGGCTCAGTGGGTTAAGGCCTCTACCTTCCACTCAGGTTATGATCCCAGGGTTCTGGGATCGAGCCCTACATCGGGCTCTCTGCTCAGCGGGGAGCCTGCTTCCTCCTCTCTCTCTCTCTCTCTCTACCTGCCTCTCTGCCTACTTGTGATCTCTGTCTGTCAAATAAATAAATAAAATCTTTAAAAAAAAATAAATAGAAACTTGAAAAATACTAAAAATGAAAACATCCTTTCATAAAATCAGTATATAATTTTTTGCTAAGTACCATAGAAGAGGCTGTAATTTATAAAGTATTAGTAATTAAGGGTGATAGACTGAATGATTCTGAAAATCCTTCAACACAATTTTAAGGACTCTTCATTTTTCTGTCTTGCTTAAATGACTTACTTGCCAGGCTAGTCTCATTTTTAGTATATTTGCTAATAAGCCCTATAAGCTTGTTAAACTGTATAGAGTTATCTGTTTAACATCTATCTCTCCCATTAGACTATAAAGCCCCATGTTCGCTGCAATGTGTACAGCACAGTGCCTGGCAAGAAAGAACTACTTGATGCTTTGTTCAAACCCTGAATAATATAAAAGGGCATATGAATGGCCAAAAGGTATACCAATATGAACACTAGGAAAACTGTTAAGAGTCAGGTTTCCATATTCTATAAATTTAAGAATGCTCTTACTAAGCATAAACAATTGAAATTTTGTTAATCACATGTACTATAAAGGCACATAAGGAATACAACTTCACCTTCTCCACACTTTAATATTGTTTTCTTTCACTTACCCACTTCAGAAAGCCCGTGAATGCTTTTTATCCCTAGGCTGGAAAGGTGTCTTTAGCCACTTAAGAATTCATTTTAAAAAATTTTCAGATGATACTGTGGTATCCCGTGGCTATCATCACCCATTCACATAACAAATACTGAATACTAACTCTATGTCCAAAAGTAAAAACTCCAGCAGTGATCAAAACAGATACAAGCCCTGCACTCAGGGAGCTTATATTCCAATAACTTTCTGATGAGATTGTGCTTTCTACTTTTAAGTCTCTGAATTATCTAAATGCAAAACAAAAACAAAAAACAAACCAAAAAAAAAAGAAGAAGAAAGAAAACAGTGATAGTGGTAGTTGTCTTCATAAACTAAATCCTTTCACATCTTAAATTTATCAAATCCTACAGGGTGTGTCATACTGCCAAAGGGAATTAAAAACCTGAATATTTCAGTGTTCTTGAAGCATTAAACCACTACAATCCTGGTTATTATTTCCAAAGAAAGTATCTTTGGGTGCATTTTAGAAGATCAACTGTTTTTTCTGAAATACTATTTCTATGTTGGTTAGTGTCCTAATAATTTAAATATGTATGTGCACATACATACATGTGTTTTTCATTTGTGCATATATATATGTACACATCTGTATATGGATATAGATAGATTTTTTTAATTGTGTGGTGTGTGTATGGATTCTCACACAATTTTGCAATAGCATAGTGAATTATATACCTGGCACTGCCTTCTATCTGCTCACTCTAAGTAATATTTTCTTGGTAATTCAGTTGTTCTTAAATTTTTTGGGTAGCAAGCAGAACAATTTTTATACTATGCTGTTCTGGTCATTCTAGGGTGATATCAGCTTGTCATCGCTGCAACAGCTGCATAGTAATAACTTCCTGGTCGTGCAGAATTTTATGGTAAGTACAATTCATTTTTCCCCCCATACAAATGGCTTTCTCTAATTTCTTTCAAAAAGTTATAGTAAACAGTATTAAGGTCAATGAGGGATAAGACCCTGCACGGTAAGAGGTAACTCTATATTTATGTTGGCACTGCCTCTAAACTAAAATGAACTGAGGGAGGGGCGCCTGGCTGGTTTAGTTGGTGGAGCATGTGATTCCTGGTCTCAGGGCTGTAAGTCTGAGCCCCACACAGGATATATAGATATAGAGATTACTTAAAAATAAAATCTTATTTTTAAAAAATAAAATAAAATGAACGAGGTGATAAAATTCTCAGTTTCATTTTCATAATCTAAAATGGGGATGTAGGAAGTGAACTTGGGGTTGGTCTAGATGTTCTTCCAGATCTAACCTGCTATGACTTCATGACCACTAAGTAGAAAAAAGCCACTACCTCATAATATGTCATAAAAATAAAAATAATTTTCCCCAAATTTAATGTAGAATAATTTTATTCTAAATATGACCAGAGAAACAGCCAGTGAGAAAAAAAGCATGAATCCCCAGTTCTCAAGTCTCTACTAGAATCATGAGACTACATTCTCTTTCTGAATGCATGTTTTGTAAAGAAGAGAATATACCTTTTTCTAAAAATTAAAAAATATAAAAATAAAAATTATACGGTTTGCTCTTTTCAGCTTTCTAATGCTGATTCTCACAAATCAGCCTTTATGAGTATTCCCTATCTTTTAAAATACGGTGCCTAATAGTTACAGGACCAATTTTTCTCCAGAATTTTCCTTCTCAAAAAAAGGCAGGTTTTTTCAGAGTATGAAAAATGCCTCATCCTGAATACATTAGGAATAGCACCATATTTTCCTAGTTCTTTAGTGATGATCAGTCCCATTCAAATATGTAATCTATGCTTTAAAACATTAAAGAAGAATTTCTATATCTAGCTGGGCTTGAGCTTCTTGTTCATCATTAGAAAGCAAATGGTCCTAAAAGAGTTATACCCTTGCTTGCCTAAGCCAAGTCTCCAAAAACAATTTCTATCACATTGGCCCTGGAAACCTCATCACAATCTAGTTACTATAGTAGAATTACTTTAAGGCTTTGTTAACTAAAGTCATTTGTAATTCCCTCACTACAACATACAACATTTAGTGTTCAAAATCACAGAGAAAAACATCCTTTAATGATAATTGCTTTAAAATTATTATTGTTATACAAATATATTTGTGTGTATTGTTATTATATTTTGTTTCTTACTGTTACACAAACATAAATTATTCCTTGAGAAAAAACTTTAAAATTTAGCATATGTAGATACTTAAAATGGGGGGAAATTAGGAAACAATATCTTTTAAAAAGATTAATATTAATAAAATATCTCAAATATCATCATAACCAAGCTCTACATATTTTTTAAAAAGCATTTCTATAAATTCCTTTGTGTTGGTGTAGAACTACTATGGCTCATATAGAAACTAAATTCAACAATATGTTTGTGAACATATGCCATTAGTTTTCAGAAAGCCAAGGGTCTCAAACTACAGAGATGAACATGAAATACAAAGGAATAGCATTTGCCCCCCATGCTTCTACCTGTTTTGACTAAAATTGCATTTATACAAATTTATCTCCTGAAAAATGCAAAGACAGGAAAGAAACTAACAAGCTAGTTATCTCTGCCTCAGATAGCTCTACACCTAAAAAATCAGAGAACTCCAAATGTTATATAGAAGGACTCTAAGTAATGTGACTGACTTAAATTCAACAAAGCTGCAACAGTGAAGTCACATCTTAAAGGTTCTAAGGTCAGAGGAAGGCAAAAAGGCAAAAAGTGGTCAAAATAACCTCTCAAAAAAATCCCTTAAATAGCCCATAAAGTAAACTATACATTGCTCTATACATACTGTAATTGCTTTATATAAATAAACTACTTTTTCCTCCAGCACTGGAATAGATGACCGTGTGTTCTGTGCAAAAGCAGATAGATAAAGCAGTTGGCTTCTTTTTGCCAACCATACTTTTCTCCCTAGTTTTGTGTTTTCAACTTTAGTTGAATTCAAATAAGTTAAATGTATGTATGATACGACTTGGTTACTTATGACAGGTATTTAAATGTTCATTCAACTGAATCCTTAGGGAAAAAATGACATTTGAGATGGACTATGAAGGCTGAATGGGGCTGAAATGGAAGGGAAGAAAGATCATTTCTAGTGAAGGGAATTCAATTCTAACGGCAGCTTCAGTACAGTAGTGAAAGTAGGAGCAAGAATATAAATGATAGAAGAAAGAATGAGAATTGAGGAAGTAGAAACACTGAGCAAACGTGATTATTATTTTTATTAAATTATAAGATAAAATGAAAAGATACAGCAGTAGCTTAAAGAAAAAATAGGGTCCCGGGAAGATATTTTATTTTCTTTTATTTTTGCGGTTCTAGGTTTTATTTTTCCTTAAGTACTGATAAATGAGGTAGTGTTGAAAGCATTATTTTTACATTCTTTCTCTGATGCTTGTCTTGCTACTGAACTACCATTTGTTGCCAAGAGGACAGAGTGTCCAGCAAATCGTATCTGTTTCTATAAAAAGATCAGAAAAGAAAAGCATCAAGAAGACTATTCGGTGAGACAAAACTTGCCTCCTTAAAAAAGAGTCCACATTAATTTTAAGAAAAACAGAATTTGCTGGAAATTTTTAAAACTTTTCAGACATACAGCATTTTAGTTAATTTGCTTTTAGTAATTACAAAAACAGTTCCCAGAAAGAATTCTTATCTTGCCACTTTAGGTGAAATTTTAGTTATCAATCATAATGGCAATTTATACATAAGTCTACATTTCTGAATGTAATAAAGTAAGAAAATTGCTTTATATAGTTCCCTACAAATACTACAATTATATTAGCAAAACAAAAAATACCATAAAGGAAGATTATTAGTCTTCTGGAGGAGAAATATTTTTTAGTGAAAAGGTAGCAGAAAGCTTGAATAATTAAAGAAATCTCACTTTATTCAGAACTAAACTTCCTGTGCCTAGTACACTGCTTGGTACATATTAGGAATGTTTGCATTATGAATGAACAAGTGTTTTGTAATGACCCACAGTATCCTACTTACTCCAATCCCCTACTCCAAAGATATCATCCCCCAAAACTATATAACAAACTTAATTCTAGTTGAGATAACTTAACTACAAAACGAGCAGTTCCCATGTCATTTCCATTATAGAAAATAAGTAAAAACCTAAGCCAAGGGCGCCTGGGTGGCTCAGTGGGTTAAGCTGCTGCCTTCGGCTCAGGTCATGATCTCAGGGTCCTGGGATCGAGTCCCACATCGGGCTCTCTGCTCAGCAGGGAGCCTGCTTCCTTCTCTCACTCTCCATCTGCCTGCCTCTCTGCCTACTTGTGATCTCTGTCTGTCAAATAAATAAAATCTTTAAAAAAAAAAAAAAAAGACCTAAGCCAAGCTGGAACTGAGTTTATCCTTCTTCTGTCCTAAAAGGAAACAAATGGTATGAATACTATAACCATCCCAAACTGCTCTCTTCAACCACACACAACCACACCACCCTCATCAGCACTGCCACCACCTTCACAAAAACCACCATGCAATTAGAGCTACATCCTTTTTTCCCTAAGATCTTATTTTTTTATGCAATCATCACACCCAACGTGGGTCTCAAACCTACAACCCTGAGATCAAGAGTCACATGTTCCACAAACTGAGCCAGCCAGGCACCCCAAACTCTACATTCTAAATACATAATAGAATAGAATGTTTAGGATTCTCTGATTCCCTTTTCACTTGCAGTTTTGCCTAAACTGTCTTTTACTAAAGTCATGCATATACAGAATATGATTATTAATAGTGGGATTCCATGCAAAGGACACAAAAATGTCTACCAAACATCTACTATATGCTGTGCACTGTACTAGGCACTACACATACATTTGAAATAATTATTATTTTGCCTATTTTACAGGAAAAGAAATTGATGTTTCCCAAGGCCAAGTAACCTACCCAGATTTTAAAGCCTATACTGCCAAAATCCACCAAGCACTTTGCTGTTACAGGTCTGGAATATGAAAATTCAGCTATTTATCCAAACATTTAGTGGATGATAGGCACTGTGAAGGTATGACAGAAAGGATACACCACCAGAACTGATTCTATGTTAAGTATTTCATAACTTATCTTTATATTTATGAAACATAAAAAAGTCTGTCTCAAATAAATAAAATCTTTAAAAAATATATTAGTATATCATTAGTTTTTAAATGAAAATTATCCTCATTCATTAAAACATATAATTTTACCTTCAGAAAATATTCACATTCAATTCTTCCATAATACACTGAGAATGATGCAAATTTCACCTATACCAAGATATGTGCTTCATCCTTATTTTTTTCTTCATCTCTTTTAAATACTCTCTTAGTAGTTCAGGCTTCTTTTCATAACAAGCAAAAATACTACCTTCCTCAAACAATAATACACTGGTGCCTTATCTATAAATCCATGTAAATTGAATATAATTTGAAATATGGCCCAGAAAGACTATTTCAACTAGAAAAAAGACTTCCTAACAATGCAGAAATAAACTACCTACAGTTGATTATAATATCCCATCCTTTAAATCACATTTTACTATACTTTAACAGATCATTTTTCAAAATTTACAGATATATTTTATATTTATGATATGAATTACAAAAGCAATGCACAGAAATCACAATACTGGTAAATTTTTCAGGTGGGAGCATTATGTGTTCAGTAAGCATAAATGGTGGTTCCACAAATACAATAGTAGACAGACTACCACATAATTTATTTTTAAAAATTAAAAAAATTATTTTATAATCTTCATATGTACATAAATACCAACATGAATAAATAAAAATAGAGAGGTACACATTTAGTAAAACAGTGCCCCAGAGGACAAAGAAAGTAATTAGTATGGGAGACTTTAATGAACACAGCTTTGAAGCCCTTCTGGAAATTACATGCTTGATGAAAGCACTAACATTCTACCAGTTGCTGAGACAGGTGCTACTGCCAATCAGCTGCATTTGCTGAAGCATATTCTAACAGATTACTAATTAATCTCTATACTGAAAACAATGGCTGCCTGCCATTTTCATCACCATTAAAAAGAAAAAAGAAAAAGAAACAGTCACTCTATGACCAGATACAACTCCATGTAAAACACAACTCTAGGTAAGCTTTGTAGCTACTCAATTACTTAGTTCTATCATTTTCTGGTATTCATTACACTAAACTCAAAACTTGCATTGCCTGGAATCATGGTCTTATAGTCTCTCCACCTGCTATTTCTGAGTTATTTCCACTTACCACAAATGTATATAGAATTGGTGACATATCAAGAGGAAAAGATTCATAGAAATATAAGACAGCATTTTCTTTGTTGTTAATTTTAACTCAATAATAACCTCAGAAGAAATATGACCCCTGGAGACATTCTCCTTTAGATCACATCTGCATTTTCATTAGAATTCATCCATGCTCCTTTGGGCCCATGCCCCAACACACACACAGACACACACACACACCTCATTTTACCATGGTCATGTCCTACCTTTATTATACGAACTCTGTTCAGAACACTCCTCAGAATTTAACAAACATTAGTCAATGTTTCCAAGTCTGGACAGTTATTATGAAAGTGATTATGGGGGCGCCTGGGTGGCTCAGTCAGTTGAGCATCCAACTCCTGGTTTCAACTTAGGTCATGATCTCAGTACCATGGGATCAAAAGCCTCACACAGCAGGCTCTGCATTCAGCGGAGAGTTTGCTTCTCTCCCTCTCTGTCCTGCCCCCCCAGCTGTCACTCTAAAATAAATCAATCTTTGGGAAAAAAGCAATTATGAAGTTATTTTAAAATATGCTGGCCCAAGTTGACAAATTGTTTTAAATCCCTTTGAAAACAGAAACAGAAAGTGAATATGTGAGGGTTCTTTTTGATTTTTCTATCCTTTTAATGGTTTAAGTTAACATTGATTCTCAAATCTTAAATAATACTATCTGTTCTACCATGTTTTTAAAGTTGCTTTCATTCAACTATACATGCCTGTGACCTCTACAATGACCTTTACAAAAGCAGTTGTGCACTTTACTGTGGTGCAAATCCTCACAGACAAGCTGAACCTGTTCTTTTTGGCACTGAGCCCTTGTGCTGAACACACAGCTGAGATTTATTATAAAAGGGGAACTAAGGGGCATTATTGCACAACATTTATCCTTCACATATAGCCAAGTATAATCTTTTACAACCTTTGAGAGCTCTTAAGTAAACAGATCTTCTCTTAATTGCACAAAGACTTTCTTATTTGTCACCAATCATTCGGCATATTGAGATTCATTTTACATTAGGAAAAAGCTAACAACACACAGAGCATATGTACCAAGATGTTAAGTTTAGTTTCTTAATATTTATTCAAAAATAATAATACTTCTAATACTCCGACCTAAATAATTACCTGCCTTGCTGTCTTTAGCAAGGTCAATGCAATTAATAAATACGTCTTCAAGGATCCATATTTTAACAGGTTGAAAATAGAGTACTCTTACATAAATCTTTCAAAAACATTTGACAGAAAACACTGACCTTTACTTCTACACTGTTTTCTATTTTCTTTTTTCCAAAGTTCTATTTTAATTAGCCTTCCCATAGTGTTTTAGAAACACTTCCCATTCTAGACAATTCTGAACTTAGCTCAGATACACAAGACTGCTGCCAGTCTTGGTATCGAGGCAACTTCCTCGATTCAACAGCAGATTTGATACCCTGGGGGAAAGAGGAGTTCAGGAGTTCTAAGAAGTATCTCTTATAACAGGAATTACCACACCATTTACATCAATTCTTCAGAATTTGCTAATTGATATATTATCAAGATTTGGCTTACTGAAAACAAAGAAACTAATATAATCTCAAAAATATTCTATCCTGGAAGTCAGGTACAAACTAGCTTATCAGCTAATTGCTCATTAAAGAAAACTAAGATATGTTGATTCAGGTGACTATTTCCCTGTTCTAAATTCTTTTCAATTTTTCATTATTAGTAACTATACATACAATTGAAAAAAATGTCTGTAGAGCTATGGAGGGGGTGGGAGTACTGTTTAACAGGCATAAATTTTTACAAGAGGAAGAGTTATGGACATTGATGGTAGTGATTGTTGCACAATATTAATGTATTTAATTCCACTGAGCTGTACATTTAAAAATGGTTAAAATGGTAAGTTTTATGTTATGTGTATTTTACTGGAATAAAAAAATTATAATTAAAAAATTATTTTGGGGGTGCCTGGGTGGCTCAGTGGGTTAAACCTCTGCCTTTGGCTCAGGTCATGATCTCAGGGTCTTGGGATCGAGCCCCGCATGGGGCTCTCTGCTCAGCAGGGAGCCTGCTTCCCCTTCTCTCTCTGCCTACCTTTCTTACCTACTTGTAATCTCTCTCTATATACCAAATAAAGTCTTTAAAGAAGAATTATTTTTAAAAATTGACTATTGAACTGATTTTTTAACGGTGAAAAAATCTGATACATTTGTAGGAATTAGGGGTTCAACAGTTGAGAGAAACAAACATGTTCAGAGATGGCACCAAATATATTTCATAAAGAACAAAATAACTGAAGAGTTAAATAAGAAATTTCTTTCATTAAAGTTTAACATTTTAAGCAACATATTCATGTTGTTTCAATTCTTTTTTTTTTTAAGATTTTATTTATTTATTTGACAGACAGAGATCACAAGCAGGCAGAGAGGTAGGCAGATAGGAGGAAGCAGGCTCCCCGCTGAGCAGAGAGCCTAATGCGGGGCTCAATCCCAGGACCCTGGGACCATAACTCAAGCTGAAGGCAGGGGCTTTAACCCACTGAGCCACCCAGGCGCCCCATGTTGTTTCACTTCAAAGAAAGGAGATTTTAAACAGTTTATATCCCTAATATTTTCTTCCTCTGTCTAGAGCATACAAGTACAAGTTTATGAATTTGGACATTTTTTTCATTCATTGCTGAAACAAAACATTTTTTCTCAGAATATATGATCTTTCAGAAAAAACTGAATTATATTAAATGTTAAGTGTTTTTGCAGGCATTACATCTTTAGACATAATTAGCATGCAAGAAAATTACTAACCAGTTTCATTCATTATATTAATCTATACCACATGAGGCAATATTAAAATCGATGAGAATAACTACAGAGTATGAATCAAATATGTAAAAAAGTCTCAAGACCTGATTTTACACTATGTTCCAATACTATGTCAACACTGGTGGTATTTTTAAAATGCCTAAGCTCTCTAACTCATTTTGAAATGTATATACTTCATGATTTCCAAAATATCCAAAACTACTCTTGATTAAGTCATAACTATAATTAAAAACAACATCCAGAGAACCCTAAGTGGCAACATCAAGAAGGTTAACCCAGATTAACCTCCAAATAACTTAAAGCAGCTTTAAGAACAATTCCAGTCTCCATTTATTGTGGTTCTTCACACTACAACAGCTTTCCCATCTTTCCATCAAGAATGCAAACATATACATTACCTGCCTATAATATCCTATTCTTTTAAATTCCCCGTTTTGTGTGTCACCTTATAAAAAACCATGCAAAATACACAGGCTTTGGAGCCTAAAAAGAGTCAAAGCGCAGCTCTACCTTAAGCAACTATCTTTAGCAAGTCTCAGTTTCACTTGTAAAAAATTATTTTACAAGGATCAAATAAAATATATTTAAAGGACATAGAGAGTCAAGTGTCTACAAAAATGCTACCGATATTATTACTACTACTACTGTATCATCACCTTCATGAAGATAAGGAATATATTACACCATCTTCACAGACCATCTCTTCTTGGTCACCATCACCAGATAAAATCACCACAGGCAATCAACATGTGAATGGGTTACCACCCATCAAAAGTCTGCTTATAAGTTAGAACTCACTCAAAGCATCTTTCTACAGAAACAAAGTTGTAAATGATGGTACAATCCTAGGCCAACAATACATAAAGCAAATTAATTTTCTTAAATTTAGTCTTGAGCCTTAGGAGTAATATAGGAGAGAAAACAAAGAAGTTTACTTCATCTTTCCTGGGAGCAACCCTGACCTCAGGCAAAAATTCCCAATTTCCAAAATTTTAACTTCTCCCATTTTGCCTTTTGCATTCCTACCCAGCACCCAGTGCCTTTCCCAGGCATTATATGTGCCCACAACACTGTAATACTATGCTCCTAATTGGAAACACTCCACTCAAACTTGCTGACTTGACTCCTAATGTGTTTCCGTGATCTTAAGTCACCAACCTGCATCTCACTGCAATCAAAACTTCCTGATATCTCTAAGGTGTTAGGAAGAAAGAAATTGCATTGTATGATTTTGCTTAGTGGACATCTGGTTTTTATTAGATTATTATTGCTTTCAAAAAGAACATTTGTAAAACTTTTTTCTCCAGACAAAATACAAACCAGCAGTTACCTTTTAAAGTCATGCGCTAAGAAATATTCACTGATCATTTTGTATCTTGCTTAATGTGTTTGGATTCTTAGCAAGTGTCAACAAATTATTTAGGCCATTTTTTTCATCTTCATATTTCCCTATATAAAAAAAGACTCTCAAAAAGCATTAACATTTTTCACAAAGACTCAACTGAAGTACCATGATAAAGATTGGAAAGGTAGAAGCCCTGACTAAAATCTAAGTGTCTATAAATGAAATTCAGACAATCTCAGAAGTAGACAGGATGTTAAAGACCACCTCCAGTCTTAGCAGCCACTGGAATTTTTAACCCCTCCTTCAATATCCCTGTCTCTAGCTAAACACCTCATGTTTACCAAGATAGGCCAAAGCACCAAAACAGTCTTTAAATATGCCTCTGTACCCAAACAAATGCATAAACATACACACCTAACTAAATGGAGATGAAATGTAGAGAACACAGATAAAACTCTATTATTATACAATATTATGTATACTGTTAATATACACAAACCATATCAGAAATTCTCTTTAGTTTCTTTGTCTCATAACACTTTCTAGATATATGATTCTTACTGAAGAAAAGTATGTTCTGACTGAGAAAAATGCATTGACATATTATCACCATAGTAATACAAAATACAAAGTCACATTTAGGAAGCTTCTTAATCTAAAGCTATTTTAGTAAAGGAAGCACCTGATTGTTTCTTAACTATGAGTTGATTTAAGGCTTTGATTGACTCTGAATTCTTGATTTCTGACACCAATAATTCCAACTGATGGCAAGATCGAAGGTTTTTTAATGTATATATTAAGCAGACAATATCTGCTCAATAGAAATTATTATAAAATGTGAACCTGATAAAGAATGGAGTTACTTTTAGGGTTCCCACTATCTGCAAAATGAAATTTTCCTTATGTCATCCTTCAATGATTTTAAAGAGTTATTAATACTTTTTAGTATTTGTAACTTAGAATAGATGATTCTCCCTTTGTCTTCAGACCACTTAAAATTTTGGGCAATTCTATATCCAGTTCTAAGGCTTATCTTATATTTGGAATTAATCACTTAATCACTCTTCCCCTTTTACTTTGTTATTGTCAGTTTCTTTTATTTTTTTTTTAAGATTTTATTTATTTACTTGACAGAGACAGAGAGATCACAAGTAGTCAGAGAGGCAGCAGAGAGGGGGGGGGGAAGCAGGCTCCCCGCTGAGCAGAGAGCCCGATGTGGGGCTCGATCCCAGGAACCTGAGATCATGACCTGAGCCGAAGGCAGAGGCCTAAACCACTGAGCCACCCAGGCGCCCCTGTCAGTTTCTTTTAAAAAAATAATTAAACTACTGTGCTATTCATATTTATAGATATAGGAAAAAACAAATATGTTACATCCGGAAAAGAGTTTGTCTTTATAATTGATAGTATATCTGAGGGATTCCTGGGTGGCTCAGTTAAGGGTCTGCCTTCGGCTCAGGTCATGGTCCCAGGATCCAGAGATGGAGCCCCACGTCTAGCTCTCTGCTCAGCTGGGAATCTCCTACTCCCTCTCCCTCTGCCCTTCCCCATGCTCCTTCTCTCTATCAAATAAAGACTTAAAAAATAAAAAAATAAAATAAAAAATCTGCCACATTGCAAGGTACATTCCAGTGAATAAGGTTTATATTATTCCAGATGAATGAAGTTATTTACCTATGTCCTATAAGCATTAACTCACACAGCCAGAATTTTAACCCACTAACATTAAAATCCTTATCTATTCCTAATCACATTGCTATCCTACCTATCTTCTGTAAAAAGGTTAAAAAAAAAAAAAACAGAGAAATAAAAGGCACATTCTGTAACATTGAACAGAGTGAAAGGAGCCTGCAATTACTCCCCATTAGTTTCTCAACTCAAATGCTCCTACTAGAAGATTTAAGTTGCCACTATAAAGAAAACAGGGGAAAGTCTGATAGTCTTTGATAAAACATAATGGAACTTTGCTAGAACTGGTGACAGCAATAGAAAAGTATGCAACATTCTTTTACCATTTCAAAGATAAGAGGCCCTGCCCCAGAAATACGTAATTACATTTATGGCTTTAACTTCTAAAACTAAAATCAGTAATACAGAAATAAAAAGACTATTTCACAGAGCCCTATCATTATCAATAATCCTCATTCAAGAACCTAAGCATACACAAGGGCAATGTAAGAGTGCCTACCACTGATTATATGGTTGATTCAGATCCAATATTACTTCTTATAACAAATTCTCTTACTATTTTCATTTCTGCCTTTTTCCATCTCTCCTACTTTTCATTCTAACTCAAGAGACACCATGAAAACAAAAAGAATTGAACTTAGAATCTGAAAGCTTATACTCTCACTCTGACTCTTAGTTTCCTTTTGGGCTGAGAGAACATATCAGCTAAAAAAGGGGAAGTTAGAACTAGTAACATTTATGCTGCATATTTACATGCAAGTATATTAAATGATATAAAATATTCTTCAATCACAAGATCTTTTAATATGATTACAAATATAGAAATCTAAAACCAAAGGCATTTCAAAATTCACTATACTAACTTAAGATGTACCCTAAAAAGTCCATTCCCACTAATAACTTTCATTTGTAGAGCAGAATTATAACTCAATCAGGCTGGACCCAGAAAGTTCGGAATGAATGTCTACCATTTACTTGCATTAGCACCATTCAATTTAAATTTATATTTATGATCCTCCAAATATATTGTCATAACATGATTTGAAAGAAGTCACTGTTACTTATTTTTTGAAAAAATAAAGCCCAGAAATGAAAAATTCCAGCAAAATAATAATTGTGTTTATATTACATGAATGATTTGCTGTTTCTCAAAAATAGCATATAGGAAGTCAGTAATTCTCAAACGTGCAAAGTATTTCCATGTGCTAAATAAAAAAAGTATCTAAAACAAACAAAACTTAAGAAATTTTTTATAGTTTTTATTTCCCTGACATCTGTTTGTCTTTTATTTTTCCTTTGTCCCACTCCCCTTCTTTCCTTTTGTTGCCTACCTATAGTTCATAGTAACACTTCTAAAAGAATAAGGCAGCGAAATTAAGGTACCCAGCTGGGAATTCTAGTCCTAGATGTTACTTGACAATGACGCAGTCCAGACTAACTATTTATGGACATAAACACCTAAAGAGACTAACACATGCCTCAATACAAATACTAAATATGCTGTGGTATCTTTTATGCAGTCTTAAAGATTATCATTTAATATTCATGAAAAGGAAAATATATTAAGATCATATATTCCTTAAGAAAAATCAATACCTTCTATTCTTATAAGCCTTATTTCTATATATGGATTTTTATCTGTCAAATATATGGAAAATATGTATACATGGATCTATGTGTACAAAATCTCATAAGGCAGGAGAAAAATCTGAAAGCAACAATATATAATGCCACAAAATGAAATAAAACAAGAAAACTAGGATTCTACCATTTCTCACTAGCAAAGATGCTTAAGTAGCCCCTCCACAAACAAGTGTAACTGAATTTCAAAACTATGAAGACTTGAGGAAAAAGCAAACATACAAAAAATAAGTTTAGGTTATAAGTATTTTTAAAACACAACGAAAATCCATGGAATTTTTCTTTTAAAGCTTAACTCTAAAGTCAATAAAGGGTGACAAAGTAGAGAAGTTGAAGCCCTGGGGAGCCTATAAATACAGAAAAACAAAGAGAAAATCTTGAAAGTAGCAAAAGAAAAATGGCTTCTTACATAAAAGGAAACCCCAAAAAGATTACCAACTGACTTCTCATTAGAAACCCTGAAATCAGAATATAGTGGAATGAATATATTCAAAGTGCTAAAAGAAAAATACTGTCAACCAAGACTTGCTTTTCCAATTAAACTATCCAAAAATACAGAGGCAAAATAAAAGATATTTCCAAGTAAACAAAAACTGTTGCTAGTACCCTTGCATTTAGGAAAAAGAAGAAGAAAAGGAAAAAAAGCCCCAAAACATAAAGAAATCCTTCAGGCTACAAAGAAACAACAGCAGGCAATAACTTAAATTCTCACAAAGAAATAAGGAACACTTCTTGGGAATTACACAGGTAAATATAAAAAACTCAATGAAAACATTTATTCCTCTTTTCTTCTCTTAACTGATTTGAAAAATGGCTGCAAAAAATGTAAGATTATATCGTTGGCTTATAACAAAACATACCATATACGACAATAACCATACAGAAGATGAAAAAGAAACTAATCTGGATCAAAGATTCTATATTACTGGTAATGAATTAAATAATAGGAAGCAGTAAGATACATATTGTAACCACTAAAACATTACAAAAAATATGCGTAGTAAAAAAATTACCAGGTGCAACAGAAAAATGCCTACTACTTAACACAAAAGGAAGCAATAAACAAGGAAGAGGGGACCAAAAAGGACTACAAGATATACAGAGAACAAATATCAAAATGGTGATGTAAATCAAACCATACTGATAATTACATTAAGTGTAAATGGATTAAGCATGCCAATCAGAATGGAAAACTGGAAAAAATAAGATCCAACTATACACTCCCAACAGGAAACACATCTTAGAATCAAAGACATAAAACAGATTGAAAGAGAAAGTATATAACAAGATAAACTACAGAAACAATAACCATGAGAGAGCCAAAAGGGTTACCCTAATAACAAAACAGTTTTAAAGACAAAAACTTACAAGAGACAAAAATATTTTCAACTGTATAAAAATGAAAACACAACATATTAGGGCAACATATTAGCAGTATATAGAGAGATTTGTATCTTTAAATGTCCATATTAGGAAAGAAAGATCTCAAATAAACAACCCAAGTTCCTACCTTAAGAAACTAGGGGGGAAAAAAAGCAAAGTAAACCCAAAGTAGAACAAGGATAGAATACTGAAATGGAAATCAGTAAAACAGACATAAGGAAAGCAATGAGAAAAAAAAAAAAATCAATAAAACCAGGGTTTGTTCTTTGAAAAAAATCAACAAAATTGCCACACTGATAGCTTGACTGACCAAAGGAAAAAAAGAGACAAACTACCACAAGAAGAAATGAAAAGGGGAGATCTCTTCTGACCCTATAAAAATTCTACTTAGATGAAATTAACCAATTCATAGGAAAACTGACATTACTAAAAGATGCGAGGGGGAGAGCGAGGAAGGGAGGGAAAGATAGAGAAAGGAAGGGAGAGAGAGAAAGAAAAAAGAAAAGAAAATGTCTGAATAGACCTATACCAAGTAAAGAAGTTAAAACAGTACTTAGAAATCCTCCCATTAAGAAAAGCTGAAGTCAGATGGTTTCACTGGGAAATCCACCAAATATTTAACAAAGATATATCACCAATCCTTTACAAGATCTTCCAGAAAACAGAGGAGAATATTTTCCAACTCATTATATGAGGTCAACATTGCCATGACACTAAAGCCAGACAAAGCCATACTGTAATATGGATTAAGCATTAAAATATTATGCTAAATTAAGGAAGTTAGACTACATAATGCATAATTCCGTTTACAGAAAATGTATAAAGAAGACAACTTTATTATAGAGACAGAAAGCAGATGAGTGGTTTCCTGGGGCTGGGAGTGTAAACAAGAATTAAGTGCAAACTGTCAGGGAAATATTTCTGGAGTGATTAAATACTCTAAACCTAGATTGTGGCTGCACGTATCTTTAATATCCCTAAAAGTCATTAAAATGTACATTAAATACAGGTGAATTTTACTGTGTGTAAATTATACTTCAATAACACTGTTTAAGGAAAAAAAACTGGCTTGGGGCGCCTGGGTAGCTCAGTGGGTTAAAGCCTCTGCCTTTGGCTCAGGTCATGATCCCAGGGTCCTGGGATTGAGCTCCACATCAGGCTCTCTGCTCGGCAGGGAGACTGCTTCCTCCTCTCTCTCTCTGCCTGCCTCTCTGCCTACTTGTGATCTCTGTCAAATAAATAAATAAAATCTTTTAAAAAAAAAAAAAAGAAAGAAAGAAAGAAAAAAAACCTGGCTTATTGACTACATCAACAACCTCTAGCTAGACTGATCAAAATAAAAGCGAGAATATCAGGAATTTTTCAAAGATTTTATTTATTTATTTGACAGAGAGAGAGTGATCACAAGTAGGCAGAGAGGCAGGCAGAGAGAGAGGGGGAAGCAGGCTCCTGCTGAGCAGAGAACCCCATGCGGAGCTCCATCCCAGAACCCTGAGACCATAACCTGAGCCAAAGGCAGAGGGTTAATCCACTAAGCCACCCAGGTACCCTGGAATTTCTTTTTCTTTAAGATTTTATTAATTTATTTTTCAGAGAGAGAGAGCACGTGCACAAACAGGGGGAGTGGAAGGCAGAGAGAGAAGTGGGCTCCCCACTGAGCAAGGAGCTCAATACAGGACTCAGTCTCAGGATCCTGGGATCATTATCTGAGCAAACGCAGACACTTAACTGACTGAGCCACCCAGGCGAGAATATGAGGAATTTTTAAATGATCATCACTATAACATACAGGCATTAAAAAAATTTTGAGGGAATATTATAAACAACTTTATGTCAGTATATATGATAAATCGTGATACACTCCAATTCCTTGAAAAATGCAATTTACAAAAAAATATAGAAAATCCAAATAGCCGATATCTACTTTAAAAATTAAAGCTCATAGACTTCAAGGATATTATTAAGATCTCAATTCACCCCAAATTGATCTATAGATCCAACAAAATCCCTTTTTGTAAAAATTAGCAAATTGACTCTCAAATTTTGAATCTACAGAAAAAGATAAAATAAAATTCTGAATCTGTGGAAAGCAATCTTGAAAAAAAAACAAAGTTCAGAGACTTATACTACCTGACTTCAAGAATTACTAGTAAGCTACAGTAACCAAGATAGGGAGTTATAAGAACTGAATAGAGAGAACAGAAAGAGACCCACATTTACATACAGACAATTGGTTATAAACAAAGGTACCAAATGTATGTAAACAATCCAATGGAGCAAAGAAAGTCTTGTAAGCAAATAGTGTTAGAATAAATGGATGATGTCCATACGCAAAAAAAGAACCTCAACAAGTACTACACACCATACACAAAAATTAATCCAAGATGGATCAGGGACCTATCTGTAAAAGCAAAAACGCTAAAGCTTTTAAACAAAAGGGTATCTTTATGACTTTAAGGCTATAAAGATTCCTTACAGAAGATACAAAAAGAACGAACCTTAAAAGAAAAAAGTACCATAAATTAGATTTCCTTAAAATTAAAACACTTCAGCTCATCAAAAGATAATGATTAAAAAACCAAAAAAGTGAACTGTAGACTAGGAGAAATTCATTAAACAGTATCTGACCAAAAAATTCCTATATGACATATTTTTAAATCTTTTATAAATAATAAAAGGACACCATTCCAATTACTTAAATAGACAAAAGATATGAAGAGACATCACAAAGGGAGATTTTAAAAAGGCAAACAAATGAAAAAGTCCTCAAAACCATTAGTTCAAAAGGAAATGCAAATTAAAATTACAGTAAGATACTGTTAAACACCCACCAAAATAGCTAAAAACACACAGCACTAAATGATGACAAAAAGTTGAACAATCAAAACTCTCATATTATGGGTTATAGTATAAAACTATGTAACGACTAATGGGAAAAAGACTGATATGTGCTTCTAAAATTAACAAATAACTACCCTACAAATAAGCAATTTCACTTGCATTTCACCCAAGAGAAATTAAAAGACAGATTCACAAAATCTTGGGTGAGTTTATCCAAGAAAGTTCATAGCAGCTTTATTAAGATAAAAACAAAACAAAACAGCTCAGATATTCATCAATAAGAGAATCACTAAACTATATATTCAAACAAAATACCACATAGCAATGAAAAGTAATTCCTAATAAACAAAACAACATGAATCTCAAAATATTATTCTGCTTTTCTTGCATATGGCCATTTTACAATAATAAGGACTGAATGGCCCATTTCCCAGTGTGTGTGTACAAACACACACACACACACACACACACACCAATGGTTTTAGAAAATGACTATCAGCCATACAGGACTATGATCTCCAAGGGAAGGGAAGCAAATGAAGTGAGTCCTATACTGCCCCAGCTTACTACATGAAGGCAATTTCCAGGCCATGATATGTGAGGAACCCAAAAAAAGCCAGGGAGTCAAAAGACTGAGATCAGATGTCACGGCTGTCAGGGTGGCAATAATTTCCAGGGTAGATTACTAGATAGGAAAATGCTGCACAGAAAGAAAACTCTAAAGCAGGAGTCAGTAAATGTTTTCTGTAAAGGGCACATATTTTAAGTTTTGTAGGCCATACAATCTCTGTCATAGCTACTCAACTCATTAAAACATAAAAGCAAATAAAGACAATATACAAATGAATGAGTATGGCTATATTCCAATAAAACTTTTGTTAGAGCAACAGGTGGTAGGGGGGATTGGCCTGGGTGCTATAATTTGCCCATTCTGCTCTAGAAATCTACAGAGTAAGTCCTTAATTTATGCTCGGATATTGATATGACATGACAAAGTGTAAACTTTAAAAGGCCAAGAAAATAACCTTGGACCCAACGGGTCACACAATTTCCAAAGTTCACACAGTTATCAGAATAGTTCATATTCTCAAAGAACAAGGTAAAAGGTCTCAATACATGGGGCATCAGGCAGAGTCCTCTAAATGCATCACCTTGAAAATGGAGCTAAATTAGCCTACCAATCTTCTCCTTTATACCCTAATGATGCTTAAAAACAATCCTTGCAAGGATCTAACAGATTATAAGTGACTTAACTGGATCTAACAGATTATAAGTGACTTAACTACAATCCCAAACAGAGCTTGGAAATATTTATTGGAATACCAAAAACTACCCGAGTATTCAAAAACAATGCAAAAATATATGACCCATACTAGGAGAAAAAAATCAGTCAACAGAAGACACAGAAATAAAAACTCATTAAATTAGCAGTAAAGGACACTAAAAGAGTTATTATAAATATGCTCTACATGCTTAAGAAGGTAGAGGAAAAACATGAACATGATGAGAGAAATGGTGATTTAAAAAAAAGACTCTCAGGGGCACCTGAGTGGCCCAGTCAGTTAAGTGTCCAACTCCTGGCTCTTGGTTTTGGTTCAGTCCATGATTTCAGCATCATGGGACTGAGTTCCTCCTGGGGCTTGCACCCAGCAGGTAGTCGGCTTAGGACTCTGACTCCCTCTGCCCCTAATCCTCCCCTCCCCAAGCACAGGCATGTTTTCTAAAACGAATAAATAAATCTTTTGTTTAAAAAAAAAAAAAAAAAGTTCAGGGACGTCTGAGTGGCTCAGTCAGTTAAGCATCTGCCTTTGGCTCAGGTCATCATCTCAGGATCCTGGATTGAGCCCCAGAGCCCAACATCAGGATCCCTGTGGGAAGTCTGCTTGTCCCTTTCCCTCTGCCTCTCCCCCCTACTCGTGCACGCACTTTCTCACTTTCTCTCTCTCTCTCAAATGAATGAATAAAATTTTGGGGGGAAAAAAAAAGATTCAGGGCACCTGGCTCAGTTGGTTAAGCAACTGCCTTTGGCTCAGGTCATGATCCTGGAGTCCCAGGATCAAGTCCCACATCAAGCCCTCTGCTCATCTGGGAGCCAGCTTCTCCCTCTGCCCCTCGCCCCTTTCATGCTCTCTCTCTCTCTCTCTCTCAAATAAATAAAATCTTCAAAAAAAAAAAAAAAAAAGAAAGGTTCAAAAGGAATATACAGAGATTTAAAACACGCACTACCCAAAATGAAAAATATAACAAGGGGCGCCTGGACAGTTAAGCCTCTACCTTCAGCTCAGGTCATGATCCCAGGGTCCTGGGATCGAGCTCCGCATCAGGCTCTCTGCTCAGTGGGGAGCCTGCTTCTCCCTCTCGCTGCCTGCCTCTCTGTCTACTTATGATCTCTCTTTCTATCAAATAAACAAATAAAATCTTTAAAAAAAAAAAAAGAAGAAGAAGAAAGAAAGAAAGAAAAACAATAACAAGAAGGATAACTAAGCCAGGTAAAAATCAGTGACCTTGGGCGCCTGGGTGGCTCAGTGGGTTAAGCCGCTGCCTTAGGCTCAGGTCATGATCTCAGGGTCCTGGGATGGAGCCCCGCATCTGGCTCTCTGCTCCGCAGGGAGCCTGCTTCCTCCCCTCTGCCTCTCTGCCTGCTTGTGATTTTTCTCTGTCAAATAAATGATATCTTTAAAAAAAAAAAAAAAAGACTAGAAAAATGATCAGCAAAGCACTGATGAACTTTATAACAATATCAAGCTCCATAACTTATGTGTAATTGAATTCAGTGTGGGAGAATAGAAAACAAGATCCAACTGTACACATTAAGAAAGCAACTCATACGTGAAAACGCCAACCAAAAAGGTAGAATGACTATATTAACATAAAAAAAAAAGTAGTTAGGAGCACCTGGGTGGCTCCAATCATGATTTCAGGGTCCTGGGATCAAGCCCCACCTCAGGTTTCCTGCTCAGCAGGGAGTCTGCTTTTCCCTCTGCCATTCTCCCTGCTTGTGCTCAATTTCTCTCCCTTTCTCTCTCTCAAATAAATAAAATCTTAAAAAAAAAAAAAAAGTAGTACTAGAACAAAGAATATTATCAGGAATAAAGAGGGATATTTTATAATAAAGATGTGAAATTATGAAAAGGATGTTAACTATCCTACATGTCTAGGCTACTAAAAACAGAGCTTGAAAATATATAATGCAAAGTTGATTTTTTTTTAAAATCTACAATCATGCTAGAATACTTCAACACTGCTCTCTCAATTAGAAAAGAAAAAAAAATCAACGAGGAAACAAGACTTAACAATGCCAATTAACTTCAGATTTACAGAGTACTCTCTGCCCAAGACTATAACACAATCATTGCAAATTCACAAAGAACTTCACCAAGATAGACCATACTCTGGGCTAGAGAACAAGTCTCAATATATCAAAGATGTCTAAAATCATACAAAGAACGTTCTCTCACTACAAGGGAATGAAACTACAAATCAATAGCGAAAAGGTATTTAGAAAATCTGGAAATATTTGGAAATTAAACAGCACATTTCTAAATAACCCCCTGGTCAAGCAAGAAATCAAAACAAAAATTACTCAATTATTTGAACTAAATGAAAATGAAAACACAACTATGATGGCTACATGAATGCATCTCTCATCTTCCAAGTGCAGGAGCATAATGGGCTAAGGGTCCCAGCTGCTACACTCTGAAATTCAGCTCCACATTTGCACTAAGGCCATCTTCTAGCCAATGACTGAGTGAGGCAGGAACACCACACACCTGTGCCAAAATCTCTGTCACAAGAACTCCCCAGCTGCCTTGCCAAACTTTCCTTAGTAATATACTATAGTGTAACAAAACAAGAGAGCGAAAAAAAGAAAAGAGAAAAATATACTGCAGTCTGAGATACTTCAACCCAAACTCTTTTTTTAATGTTGCCTTCCCTCGTAAGAATGTTTTTTAAGATTTTATTTATTTTGGGACGCCTGGGTGGCTCAGTTGGTTGGACGACTGCCTTCGGCTCAGGTCATGATCCTGGATTCCTTGGATCGAGTCCCGCATCAGGCTCCCAACTCCATGGGGAGTCTGCTTCTCTCTCTGACCTTCTCCTCGCTCATGCTCTCTCTCACTGTCTCTCTCTCAAATAAATAAATAAAATATTTTTAAAAAAAGATTTTATTTATTTATTATTTATTTGAGAAAGACAGAGATATTGAGAGAGAGCACAAGCAGGGAAGAGAGGGAGAAGCAGACTCCCACTGAGCAGGGAGCCCAAAACAGGGCTCAATCGCAGGAACCCGGGATCATGACCTGAGCCAAAGGCAGAAGCTTAACTGACTGAGCCATCCAGGTGCCCCTACCTAACCTTTTTTCTTTCTTCACTTGGGATCAAACCCACATCACCATTTAATGATTTTCTCAGTCTCCTACAGCTGCCTCATTTTCTCTCACAGGCATTTTCCCTAACACATTTCTTGCACATTTAAATCTATCTTGTAACTGCCTCTCAGAGGACTCAAACTGTCAAAATAAAATGTCAAATGTGTGAGATGCAACGAAAGAAATGGCTAAAAGAACATTTATACCATTAAGTGTTGGTAATAAAAAAAAAATCAGAAAGTCTCAAACCAATCATCTAAGCTTATACATTTAGAAAATAGAAAGGTAGAGGAAATTATATCCCAATTAAGGAGGATGAAAGATATAATGAAGAGTAAATATCACTGGAATGGAAAATAGAAGAGCAACTGGAAAATAAATAATAACATAAACAACTGGTTCTCTGACCAGACCAAGAAAATTGATAAACCTCCACTCAAAATGACTAGAGAAAATAAGTGAGAAGATATAAATTACCAGTATCAGGAATGAAAAAGGGAACAGTACTAGAAATCCTACAGGAACTTCTCAACTTATAAATAACATCTTTCATATGTTTGCTAATAAGTCCACCAGCCATGCTATGATGCTTTGCTAACCCAGAGAATCTTATTTAAATTATGATATAGCTGAAAGCCTTTGTTTTCCTTAAAATTAGTTAACCCCTCTAAGCTCAAGCTTCTAGGAGTTATGAATCCTATACCACCCTGAGACCAATGTAGGGGCTGGGTGGAGATTTCAAGACTGCCATGGCACCAGGGAAAAGCTCTGATGAAGACGAAGACAAGACAGCAGCAATATGTTCTTAGCTCTACTCTCCATTCCCCAGTGAAGGCTGTGAGGAGGTGCCAGAAGCATCCTCAGCAAAAAAAAAAAAAAAGAGAGAGAGAAAAGATTCTAGTGCAAAAACTGTGAGGAGAAAGGGCACTGAAAGAATGAGAGTGTATTATAAGTTTTCCATCCAACTGCGTATGTTAAGAAAGTTAAAAGAGAGTTTCCAAAAATAACTGAATATAATCTCTAGTTTTCAAACTTAGCCACAGCCCCAGAAGGTGTGGTAAATTATATTCTAACATAAAGGAGTCTATAATAGAAATAAATTAGAGATGAACAAAATAACAAGTAAAATTATATAGGAACTTACAATAAAATGATCAACAAAAGAAAAACCTAAGAGTACTTTTCCCACTATAGTCCAAATAGTAATGTTCCTACAAATATTATTAGATGAACAGTAACAAGAATACTAAATTAGCTCAAGACAATACTGTTCGTGCACTGATAAAACTACAAAGAAAAAATAAATTTGCTTAACTAAATTTAGTGTATCACACTGACAAGCACAGCAGAAATTATTTGGTCATGCACATACATGTACAGATGTAGTCTTGTAAGACTGCCAAACATTTGTGGCAGCCAGACTTCTCAGGAAAATACTGTATATATCATAGTCCTAAGCAAACACAAAAAAATTAATTTACTTCAGCATTTCCAAGTATCAATTCCACAAGGACTTATTTAATTTGGGTCCCTTGGTAGAAAACTTCACTGTATTTAGAAACAATACCATTCAGTTAATTTATACATATTAGTTTTTACGTCCCACTTAGAAAATCAACTTATGGATGACAAAGACCACTAAGGTAAAGTAGGAGGAAACACTTGAAATCTGCCAAAGCCTTTCTAGTTCTCCCACTCAGCAGAATTATGAGTATGGGAGACTTAATTTTTCTGAGTCATCATGTTTCCTCATAAACAGTGATATCACTATCAATCTTGCAGGATATTTGTGAGGATTAAATGAAATAATATTCAGGGACTGCTTTAATCACATCTTCCTTCTTTTTCCCCACTTTTAAAATTATCCTATCTTCAACACCAGCAGCTAACATTGCCCTGCAAAGGTAATAGGTACTTGATAAAACCCCATTGTGATAGGCTGACTGGTACCTGATAAAAGCATCTGTAAGACTGAAAAATTTGTCTCATTACCTTAAGCAATACAAAATAAAGTGTATAAAACACTTTGGAAAAATGCTTCTTTATTATATTAATTCAATCAGGAAACCATTATTTCTGCATTCCAGACTAAGAGTATTTCCACGTTTTCACATATCTAGAAAGAACTCCATACCACGATTAAAGGATCAAAGTTTCTATTCATATCTTACTGATTTTAACTTGTTCCTATTATAATCAAAATAACTGATATAACTTATAGCTCCCTGATTCATTATTTCTGCCTATGCTCATGTCCAGGCCATAAGACAAGTTTCCTGGAATAAATTCAGCCACTGCAATAAATTCTATAGTCAATAGTTTGAGCATTAACTGCTTTTTTCCCTTCACCATGGTAAGGCATGGGAAAGAATATAAAGCTCACAGTATATAATTAGTTATTTCTATGTCTCACCAACTATAGTCACAAATATTTCAGTTTCTTATATGTCCATAGTACAACTGAAATGTTATCTAGAAATGTGGAGTATAAAAAAAGGTTTCTAAAGGCATTTGGGGGACATTAAGTAAAATATTCAGTAAAAAATATATGGTATAAATTTAAAAAGTCACAAACCCTATCTACAATAAAATTCACTGGTCTATTATAGATTTTACCTATATCTATACCCATTTATACTTACAATGGGCTAGGAATCTTGAGTTTTACATAATTATTTCAAAAGAATACTCAACAACCCTATACTAACTCAAAGAGATACATGTACCCCAATGTTAATAGTAGCGTTATTTTTAACAGGCAAATTATGGAAACAGCCCAAGTGTCCATCAACTGATAAATGAATAAAAAAGATGTAGAATGTATATACATACATACATATATAAAAATACATGTATGGGGGCGCCTGGGTGGCTCAGTTGGTTAAGCAGCTGCCTTCGGCTCAGGTCATGATCCCAGCGTCCTGGGATCGAGTCCCACATCGGGCTCCTTGCCCTCCGCAGGGAGCCTGCTTCTCCCTCTGACTCTGCCTTCCACTCTGTCTGCCTATGCTCTCTCTCGCTCACTCTCTCTCTGACAAATAAATAAATAAATAAAATCTTTTAAAAAAAAAAATACATGTATGTTTACATACATATAATGCAGTATTACTCAGCCATAAAAAAAAAGATGAAATCTTGCCATTTGCAAAGACATGGACAAAGCTAGAGATTTTCTGCTAAGCCAACTAAGTGTGTCAGAGAAAAACAAATACTATATGATTTCTATGTGGAATTTAAGAAACAAAACAAATAAATGGGAAAAAGAGAGAGGCAAATCAAGAAACAGACTCTTAACTATGGAGAACAAACTAATATTTACCAGAGGGAAGGTAGATGGCGGGTGTAAAATAGGTGATGGGGATTAAGGCATACACTTGCTGAGATGAGCCTTGGGCGTTGTATGGAAGAGCTGAATCACTACACTGTATAAATGAAACTAATATTACACTGTATGTTAACTGGGATTTTATTTAAAACTTGTTTTTATATTTTTAATTAAAAAAAAAGAACAACAAAAAAAAAGAACTGAGTAACTTAAGGCTTTATCAGGTTAACTGTTTTTTCCAAGGTCATAAAGCTAGAATGTATATAGTAGAGGAGCCACAATGTGAACCTCTTATAATAATAACATATGGACAACCCATTTTAAATAATTTTAAAATAATAAAATTCAAATTTACAATTTTAATCATGAGCAACTATTCATTTTATAAAAGGTTTACTTATTAAAGTACTCAAGCATAGGATTATCCAAATTTATAAGAATCTTCATTTCCTACAAATCAAAACCACAATGAGATATCACCTCATACCAGTCAGAATGGCTAAAATTAACAAGTCAGGAAATGACAGATGCTGGTGAGGAAGCAGAGAAAGGGGAACCCTCCTACACTGTTGGTGGGAATGCAAGCTGGTGCAACCACTCTGGAAAACAGCATGGAGGTTCCTCAAAATGTTGAAAATAGAACTACCCTATGACCCAGCAATTGCACTACTGGGTATTTACCCTAAAGATACAAATGTAGTGATCCGAAGGGGCACGTGCACCCGAATGTTTATAGCAGCAATGTTCACAATAGCCAAACTATGGAAAGAACCTAGATGTCCATCAACAGATGAATGGATCGAGAAGATGTGGTATATATACACAATGGAATACTATGCAGCCATCAAAAGAAAGGAAATCTTGCCGTTTGCGACAACGTGGATGGAACTAGAGGGTATCATGCTTAGCGAAATAAGTCAATCAGAGAAAGACAACTATCACATGATCTCCCTGATATGAGGAAGTAGAGGTGCAACATGGGGGGGTTTGAGGAGTAGGAGAAGAATAAATGAAACAAGATGGGATTGGGAGGGAGACAAACCATAAGTGACTCTTATGTCACAAAACAAACTGAGGGTTGCTGGGGGGAGGGGGCTCAGGAGAGGGTGGGGGGGTTATGGACATTGGGGAGGATATATGCTATGGTGAGTGCTATGAAGTGTGTAAACCTGGCGATTCACAGACATGTACCCCTAGGGATAAAAATACATTATATGTTTATAAAATAATAATAATAATTAAAAATTTAAAAAAAAAAGAATCTTCATTTCCTTCAAAATATGTCAACTAACAAAACTTCTATATACTTACCTATAAACTCTTTGAAGATATTTATGGTGAAAATTAGAATAAACTACAATTTTGTCAAAATAACAAAATAGCTAGAGATATTTATTTATTTATTTTAGCTAGAGACATTTTTTTTTAAGAGTTTATTTACTTATTTGACAGACAGAGATCACAAGTAGGCAGAGAGGCAGACAGAGAGTGAGAAGGAAACTGGCTCCCCGCTGAGCAGAGAGGCTGATGCGGGGCTTGATCCCAGGACCCTGAGATCATGACCTGAGCTAAAGGCAGAGGCTTTAACCCACTGAGCCACCCAAGTGTCCCAGCTAGAGACATTTGTTAAGAGAAAGGAATAAAGGCTCAGTGGCTCTCTGTCTGTCAAATAAATAAATAAATTAAATCTTAAAAAAATAATAAAATTTAAAAAAAAAGAGAGAAAGTAATAAATAGCTCAATCACTTATGTATGGATGGATTTCATAATGCATAACAACTTATAAGGCTATTTTAATGCTAATTTTACTAATATTTGAAAACACATTTAAAGATAAAAACAAAAAGAATTCAAATACTACTTGCATTTTCACAAGACTTGATAAAGGACACATGACTTCTTTGGTTCCCACACTTTGATTTGCTACCTAAGTGCAAACTGTCTATTAAAAACAGAATTAGGGGTGTCTGAGTGGCTCAATTAGTTAAGCATCTGCTTTTAGCTCAGATCATCATCTCAGGGTCTTGGGATTGGGACCACATAAGGGCTCCCTGCTTGGCTGAGAGTCTGCTTGCTTCCCCCTCTCCCTATACCCCTCTGAAATAAATAAAATCTTAAAAAAAAAAAAAAAAAAAAAAACAGGGGCGCCTGGGTGGCTCAGTGGGTTGGGCCTCTGCCTTCAGCTCAGGTTATGGTCTCGGGGTCCTGGGATCAAGCCCTGCATCAGGCTCTCCGCTCAGCGGGGAGCCTGCTTCCCGGCTCTCTCTGCCTGCCTCTCTGCCCACTTGTGATCTCTCTCAGTCAAATAAAAAAATAAATAAAGGAATAGTGGAGCCCATGGATGGCTCAGTGGGTTAGGCATCTGACTCTTATTCTCAGCTCACGTCATGACATCAAGGTTCTGGGATGGAGCCCTTGTATTGAGCTCCATGCTCAGCAAGAAAGTCTACTTGAGGATTTAGCTCCCTCTCCTTGTCCCTCCACTTGTGAGCTCTCTATCTCTATCTCTATCTCTAAACTAAATAAATGAATCTTTTTTAAAAAAACAGGATTAATAACATTTGTTCAAGTATTTTTTCATTTTTTAGGCATAATAGCCTTAAGCTATTTGGTTCAAATTTATAGCTTTATAGGACAAAAGTGACTATTCAATACAATATTTTATTTCAGATACAACTAGACATTAATTTTCTGTAACATTTTAACAAAGAGTTTAATCTCAAATGCGATCAGAGGAATACACAATACTTGACATAAATAGCTAAATAGTATTTGTTGCGATCAGAAAAGTCAATGTATACCACAAATGAGCTCTGTTTTCGCTTACCCATAGATTATATAAAATTTTTTAAACATCAGGGTTAAAATACTCAAACAACTTTCCCCTTTAGCAATGAATAGCAGATTCTCCTAAACTACTCCCCAGTAATCACCCACAAAGGACCAAAAGCTATACTTAGAAGTAATTCTTAGGTTACCTTTGTGACTTAGTTTGTTTCCAGTTTGCATACAAAAACACAGTGATGTTTAGAACACCATCTTATCTGAAAAAGCACCATATTCCCAGCCTTAGATTCTGGCTCCTAATTTTATGACCCAACTAATGCGGCTTTTTTCCCTCCCAAAGATTGATTGATGGGGTGCCTGGGTGGCTCAGCTGGTTAAGCGTCCAACCCTTGATTTTAACTCAGGTCATGATCTCAAGGTAGTGAAACACAGCCCTGTGACTGGCTCCATGCTGGGCACAGAGTCTGCTTAAGATTCTCTCTCTCTCCCTCTACCCCTACCCCCCCCCCAAAAAAAGACAAGTCTAAGACTTAGTTACTTGATTTTCTGTATGGATATTTAATGATTTAACTACACAAATTAGCAACAAGTGGGGATAAAACCCTGGTTTTTTGAAGTCTATTCATAAATTCACCTGAGAATGATATAATCAGGAATAGTAGCCAGATCTATTCTTTTGGGAAAAAAACAAGAATTACTCATGAAATGAAGAAGAAATAGAAGACCCTAAAATTATATTGCTGGGATTTAAAACAATGAAATTAAAATAGCTAATGCTTGACTGGGAAACAACACTGGACTCTTATTTTAAGAGTTCAGGGGTGCCTGGCTGCCTCAGTTGGTAAAGCATTTAAAGCTTGATCACAGGGTTCTAAGTTTGAGCCCCCACACTGGGTATAGAGATTAGTTAAAAAAAATAAAATCTTAAAAAAAAAAAAAAAAGACTCAAAACTATCACCGCAGAAAAGATAAAATATATATAAAATGAAGTTTCCCCTGGGGCACCTGGGTGGCTCAGATGGTTAAGTGTCTGCCTTCAGTTCAGGTCATGACATCGAGGTCCTGGGATCAAGCCCCACATTGGGCTCCCAACTCAGTAGAAAGTCTGCTTCTCCCTCTCCCTCCACCTCTTGGTACTCTCTTGTCTCTCTCTCTCTCCCTCTCAAATGAATAAATAAAATCTTTAAAAAAATAAAAAAAATGAAGTCTCTCCTATTCATGCATAAGACCGTGATTAAGTGGAAATCTCTAAGAAAGTCAAGTCACAAATTTACAAATAATTTTCTAAGATTCTACCCCTAATATGTCCCCTCCCACTGAGAGTTTAATTCCTAGGAAATATAATTCAAAGGATTCATCATGTACAATATATGTAAACATCCCTAACCAAAATCTTCCCTTGTCTCAACTCTACATATCTCAATAAATAATAATTAAATCCTAATTTCTTACTCATTATATTACACCAATTTTTAGCCCTTTATCTTCCTCTGGGTTTAATAAATAAATTTAGTCTTCTCGGTCACATCTCAAAGGATCTATTTCTAAAACCCTTTATCACATTTGTATGTCTTCCTTGGACCTTCTCCAAGTTCAGTATATCTGAGTTCATTTGTTGTGCTGAACATTCTTTAAGTAGAGCAGATCAGGAAAAGAAAAAGTCATTGTGCTGGCTCCTGTCCCTTACATTACCCAGTCCACACAATTAGCCCACTATTAGAAGCAATAACTCAAATCCTAGCTCTCTTTAAATCACAAAGACACCTGAAGTAGAATTTATAAATTGTTTCTTAATATTCTCATTAATTAAATAAAGAGGTATAACAGAAAGAGAATGAGTCTTAGTGTCATCTTTTAAATGTGATCTAACTTCTTTGAGACTCAGTTTTCACATCTGCAAAAATAAGAATACCATTTCATGGAGATATAAAAACAAAAGATGACAACTTATATTGAAAAGAACTATCAAAAGTCACAAAGTCCTAAGCAATGTTGGCATCCTTACCAACACTTGCTCAATGAAATCAACCCCTGGGATATAGGTGCTCAATAAATGTTACTTTCATTCTGTATTTTAGGATTGCTTTTCCAAAGAGTATAAAAACATTCAACTACATAAACATTGGATTCTCATCTACATTTTCTTCAGTCTCCCCATTCAGTAATCTTAATAAATTCACATAAAAACTGCAACATTTAAAATTTTCACCTGCCATTGAACCAAAAGCTGAGTTGTTACAGCAAACAATAATAATAGGTACTCTATCATACACTTAGGTTACATGAATCTCAACAAGCATTAAAGTAATTAGATCACCTACCATACACCATATTAAAAAAAAAAAATTCCAGGTAGATAATAAAAAAGTAAAACAATAAAGGCATCAAAAATACCCTCAAGAAAGTGAAAAGAAATAAGTCGCTTGTGGGTTTTGGAGGGCGGGGAGGCAGGTAAAAAAAAACACTTTCATTTCTCAGAACAAATTGGAATAGAAGTGTGAAGTTGTGCAAAAGATTACAAATGCCGGGGCACCTGGGTGGCTCAGTGGATTAAAGCCTCTGCCTTCGGCTCGGGTCATGATCCCAGGGTCCTGGGATCGAGCCCCACATTGGGCTCCCTGCTCGGCGGTGAGCCTGCTTCCCCCTCTCACTCTCTGCCTGCCTCTCTGCTTACTTGTGATCTCTGTCTGTCAAATAAATAAATAAAATCTTAAAAAAAAAAAAAAAAAAGATTACAAATGCCACTACTGAAATCACACAACCAAGAATCCTTATCCCTTGAGAGACAGCAAATAATTTTTTTAAAGATTTTATTTTGAGGTAATCTCTACACCAAATAATGAGGCTTGAACTCACAACCCCAAGATCAAGAGTCATATGTTTCACTGACTGAGCCAACCAGATGACCCAGCAAATAATTTAAATTCCAACAACACATATAATTAATAAAAGGCTTCGATTCAAAACACATAAAAAACTTCTACACATTAGCAAGTCTTGATCAGACATTTCAGAAAATAGGATAGCAAATGTTCAGTGATCAGCAAAATAAAATGCAGATTAGAATCACAATTCAAACACTACTAAATACCCACCAGTATAGTAAAGCTGGAAAAGACAGAAAATCATTAAGTGTTGACAAAAATGTGGAACAACAAGCACATTACTGGTAGAAGTACAACTGGCAAAAACCACTTTGGAAAATGATCTGGCAACATTGCCTGAAATAAACAAACATATTCACTATGACCTGGTATATCTATTCTTAGGTAAATAGCCACCAAAACAATGTGTGTAAATGTGCACCAAGAAACATATATTAACATATTAGCATAATTCATAATACCAAAAACTCAAAGGTATCCAATCATCCAGCAACAGTAGAACAGATAAATAGTAGTATATTCCTCCAATATTATCCAATAATGAAAAGAGGAAAAAAAGAGCTATATGCAAAAAACATGGATGAGTCTCACAAATATAACATGAACAGGCCCAACATTAATCAGATTAAGACATATATGCTTAGATGTTAAAGCTATTTGTAAGAGCAAGAAGAAGCCATAAAAGAATGACTACTTTGGGGCACCTGGGTGGCTCAGTCAGGTAAACGTCTGCCTTTGGCTCAGGTTAGGATCCCAGGGTCCTGGGATCAAGTCCCGCATCAGGTTCCCTGCTCAGTGAGAAGTCTGCTTCTCCCTCTCTCTGTTCTTCCCCTCATTCACGCTCTCTCTCTCTCAAAAGAAAATTTTAAAAATCTTAAAAAATAATAATAAGAAGAAGAAGAGTGACAACTTCAAGGAAAAAAACAGGTACTAACCAAGTCTAAGGAGTCGTACGGCAGACTTCTAGTGCATTGACAATACTTTTTTCTCTTACCTCTGTGATAGTTACATCTTAATTCACTGAGCTATATATTTTGGTCTGTGTACTTCTGTGTACATACACTACATTACACAAAACAAAAAAGTTGTAAGAGAGGGAAGAAGAAAAAAGAATAAACAATAAGGTCACAACCTTTTCTAAAATGATACCTGAAGTATTAAAGCAAATGCTAAGGGTGGTTGGGTTATGGACACTGGCGAAGGTATGTGCTATGGTGGGTGCTGTGAAATGTGTAAGCCTGACGATTCACAGACCTGTAGCCCTGGGGTAAATAATAGATTATATGTTAATAAAAATAATTAATTAAAAATAACAGGGCAAAAAAAAAGTAAATGCTAAGAGCAAATGAAAAACTGATAGCAAATAAGCACATGAAAAGATGCTCAACTTCACTAGTCATCGGGGACATCCAAACTAAAACCATAATGGAAATAATATTACACACCTGTTTAGAATGCATAAAATATTTTTTTAAAGATTTATTTATTTATTTGACAGGCAGAGATCAGAAGTAGGCAGATAGGCAGGCAGAGAGAGAGAGAGAGGAAGAAGCAGGCTCCCCACTGAGCAGAGAGCCCGATGCAGGGCTCGATCCCAGGACCCTGGGATCATGACCTGAGTGGAAGGCAGAGGCTTAACCCACTGAGCCACCCAGGCACCCCGCAAACAATACTTTTAGAACACAAAATACTGTGCATTGGCAAGGAAACAGAGCAACTGGAACACTCATAAAAGGTGGATGAGAATGCAAACTGGTACAGCCACTTTGATATAATTCTCCAATTTCATTCTTAATATTTAGCCAATAGACACAAAAACTTACGTACACACAAAACTGCATGCAAATGTTTACAGCAGCTTCACTCATAATCATTAAAAAACAAAACACAAATCCAAATATCCTTCAACTGATAAAGAAACTGGTTACTCAACAAAAAGGAACAACAACAACATGCAATGATCTCAAATACATGTTGCTAAGTTAACAAAGCTTGACCTAAAAGGCCTGTATGTATGATTCCATTTACATAACATTCTAGAAAACACAAAACAGTAGAGACACAGAACAAACCACTGGTTGCTAAGGGGCTAGAAGTACAGCTGACTGTACTTGAAATGAAACAAAGGAATTTTGAACAAAGGAATTTTGAGGAGGGATGGAACTACTCTATATTATGACTATGGTGGTAGATATACAACTGTATATTTGTGAAGTCCCTGAATATCACAAAGAATGACCTTTAATATATACTAATTAAAAATAAATTTTAAGGGGCGCCTGGGTGGCTCAGTGGTTTGGGCTGCTGCCTTCGGCTCGGGTCATGATCTCAGGGTCCTGGGATCGAGCCCCGCATCGGGCTCTCTGCTCCGCAGGAAGCCTGCTTCCCTCTCTCTCTCTCTCTGCCTGCCTCTCTGCCTACTTGTGATCTCTGTCTGTCAAATAAATAAATAAAATCTTAAAAAAAATTAAAATAAAAATAAAAATAAAAATAAATTTTAAAAAACTTTAAAACATTATGGTCACAGAACTACCACGGATTTATAGAAGAATCAAAATAACAAATTTATCATAAAATTCCCTCAAATTCAGGAATCTTAGAAATCTGTTATTGCCTAATTATACAAAGTAAAAAAAAAAAATTATGTAATTCACTTAGATATTTAACTATAATAATAACAATAAACATTACTGATGAGGCACCTGGGTGTTACAGTTGGTTAAGCAGCTGACTCTTGGTTTTGGCTCAGGTCATGATCTCAAGAGTCATGAGATCAAGCTCGGCATCAGTCTCTGCACTGGGCATGGAGCCCGCTTAAGATTCTTTCTCTCCCTCTGACCCTCTACCTCCCTCTCAATCTTCCCCCAATTCTCCCTCTCTTTTTAAAAAAAAAAAAAAAAAAAAGGATAACATTAAAGATACATTTGGTTAATATTTTGTATATACATTTTTAATCCTCCAAATAATCATAGAAAGTAAAAATTACCTCAACTTCACCAATGAGGAAACAAACTCAGAAAGAACAAAGAAATATCTTACCCATGCACAGACACCTAGTAAGTGGTAAAGCTGAAGTGTAATGCCCTTGTTCCTGAGTCTTTCCATGTCTATTTTCTTTTCTCTGTACTGTCTCTTAATTCAAAAGCTTTCATAATTCCTTAATGAGTAATTTTTTTCTTCATATTATATAAAAATGTATTAATACTTCCTAAATTTCTAAATTTAAAATTGATCAGGGATATTTTGTATTATTCAGGTACTCACATACTCATAATCATATAAAACAAAGTTTAAATATGCAGCTTCTGCCCTCAAGATGTTATAATCTAATAGGCGGCACACATATGACAAACAAGATAGGCAATTTTAAAAATCAAAAAACAGTAGCTTAGTGAGTGGGTAGCTAAGTCGGTTAAGCATATGCTTTCGGCTCAGGTCATGATCCTAGGGTCCTGGGATCAAGTCTGCTTCTCCCTCTGCCCCTCCTCTCTGCTCGTGGGCCCACGAATGCTTTCTCTCTCTCCCTTTCTCTCTCTCGCAAAAATAAACAAAAGCTTAAAAAAAAAAAACAGGGTACCTGAATGGGCAGTTAGGAAGAAAAAAAATGGGTGTGTGACTACCTTATAATAAGATAGTTCTAACTGCTTCCTCCTGTATCTTGCATCATCGTCATTCACTACTTATATATAAGCAAGTGTGTGTTTGTGTATACACATACACATAAGCAAACATATTCAAATACAGTATTGTTATTAAACAAACTGCTGTTAGATGAAGAACAAACCAGTTTTTATTTTACCTTCACTCTTTTCTGCTCTGATGTTCTTCCTTTATTTAGATCTAAGTTTCTGCCTGTATCATTTTCCTTAGCTCTAAAAGAACTTTTTTTCACATTTCTTGCAAGGAAGGCCCTATTGGCAAAAGACTCCTTGTTTGTCTGATAATCTTTATTTCTCCTTCACTTTTTAATTTTAGAAAGAGAGATCATGCATGCATGAGCAGAGGGGAGGCAGAGGGAGAGAGAATCCTTGAGCAGAGGTGACTCCCCCGTGAGTATAGGAGCCCAAGGTGGGGCTCATGCCTATGACCCTAAGACAATGACCCAAGCCAAGACCAACACTTGGATGCTTTACCAACTAAGCCACCCAGGCACACCAATTTCTCCTTCACTTTTTTTCTTTTTTTTAAGATTTGTATTTATTTGTCAAAGAGAGAGAATGCACAAGCATGAGGAGAAGCAGACAGAGGAGAAGAAGGTTCCCCCGCTGAGCAAGGAGCTTGATGTGGGACTCGATCCCAAAACCTGGGATCATGACCTGAGCAGAAGGCAGCCGCTTAACCAACCAAGCCACACAAGTGTCCCTCTCCTTCACTTTTAAAAGATAATTTTGTATGGTACATTATTCTAAGTTGGTGATTTTTTCTCTCATTACCTTAAATATTTCATTCTACTCTCTTCTTGTTTGTGTGGTTTCTGAGGAGAAGCTAGATAAAATTATTATCTTTGCTCTTCTATAGACAAGGTATTTTTTTCCCCAAGGTATTTTTTGCTCTTCTATAGACAAGTGGCTTTTTTCTTCATCTTCAGTTTTCTGATTTTTGAAAATGATACACCTAGGTGTAGTTCTTTTGGCATTTATCCTACTTAGTGTCCTCTGAGCTTTCTGTATCTTTGGTTTAGTATCTGATAAATTCTCGGTCATTATTGTTTCAAATATTCTGTGCCTTTCTCTCATTCTTCTCTTTCTGGTATTCCCATTATGCATGTGTTACACCTTTTATAGTCGTCCCACAGTCCTTGGATATTCTGTTCTGGTTTTGTTTTTTCCTGGTTTTGTCTTTTTCTGGTTTTGTCTTTTTCTCTTTGATTTTCAGTTTTCAAGAAGTGTGTTGATATATCCTCTTGCTCAAAGATTCTTTCATCAGGGTGTCTAGTGTACTAATGAGCCCATCAAAGCTAATCCTCATTTCTGTTAGAGTTCTTTTCTCTAGCATTTCTTTCTGGCTCTTCCTCAGAATTTCCATCCTTCTCCTTACCATTGCCCACTTTTCTTATATGTTGTCTACTTTATCCATTAGCACCTTTGGCATATTAATAACAATTGTTTTATATTCCCAGTCTGATTATTCCAACACCCCTGTCATATCTAAGACTGATTTTGATGCTTGCTCTGTCTCTTCCAACTGTGTCTTCTGCCTTTTGTTATGTTTTGTAATTTTTTTTCTTGACAGCCAAAGCATAATGGGCTAGGCAAGAGGCACCACTATAAACAAGCCTTTAGCAATGTGGTGGTGAGGTGTGGGGGTGACAGAGCATTTTATTTTTCTATGATCAAGTCTCAGTCCTTTGGAGAGCCTGTGCTTCTAACATTGTGAACTTCACAAGTGCTTCTCAACCCATCCCACCTCCCCTTAGTCAGGGCAGGATGGTTAAAGTAGGCTGAAGTTGTGTTGTTTCCCTTCTCCCATACAGAAGGCTTGAGCAACTGGAATAGAGTATTTCCTTTCCCCTACATCAGGCAGGTTATCATAAACTCCAGTAGTTTAGGCTCTGACAAAATAGTTTCTCCTGCGGGTAGGCCTTAATAAGAACAAAATGCTCTGGTATATTTCAAAATTGTTCCTTTTTCCTTTTCTCTGCTAAAAGCAAGAGGGGATTTTTCTCTAATATTCACTGAGAGAATGTGATAGAGATGAAAGAGGTAAAAACTCACACAAGTACAGGGGCCCTCAATAAGTGGTTCCCCAGCAGAGGTCTGAACTCTTAGGGCTGTCCACACTGAGCCTCCAGCAATTTGTCAGTTACAATTACAATAGATTTACCTATACCAGCACTAGTTCCCCATGAGGTTGCTACTCCAGTTAAGTTGTAATTCACTGTATTCTCTACCGATCTCTCCAATTTTAAGGGCAGTGGTTTGCCTTGTGACCTCTCTTCAATCATGGATCTAAGAAAAGTTGTTGGATTTTTTAGTATGTTCAGATTTTTTTTTTTTTAAGATTTTATTTATTTATTTGACAGAGAGAGATCACAAGTAGGCAGAGAGGCAGGCAGAGAGAGAGAGAGAGGAGGAAGCAGGCTCCCTGCTGAGCAGAGAGCCTGATGCGGGACTCGATCCCAGGACCCTGAGATCAAGACCTGAGCCGAAGGCAGCGGCTCAACCCACTGAGCCACCCAGGCGCCCAGTATGTTCAGCTTTTTACTCATTGTTAGAATGGGATGGCAATATCCAAGCTTCTTACATGCCATACCAGGAACCAGAAGTCTGCATTTTCTCAGCGGGAGCCTGCTTCCTCCTCTCTCTCTGCCTGACTCTCCACCTACTTGTGATCTTTCTCTCTGTCAAATAAATTAATAAAATCTTTAAAAAAAAAAAAAAAAAAAGAATGTTTTTCTACAGGGTGCCTGGGTGGCGTAGTTGGTTAAACAGCTGCCTTCAGCTCAGGTCATGATCCCAGGGTTCTGGAATTGAGCCCCACATCAGGCTCCTTGCTCAGCAGGGACCCTGCTTCTCCCTCTTGCTCAGCAGAGACCCTGCTTCTCCCTCTACCTGCTGCTTTCCCTGCTTGTGCTTGTTCACTCTCTCTATCTCTGTGTCAAATAAATAAATAAAATCTTTAAAAAAAAATGTTTTTCTACACTACCAGCTTAAAAGTTTATGTAGAATAAGAAAAAAACTCATAAACCCAATATCATGTACAACAAATTGTGTTGTGTACTTTGAAAACAATTTCTTTCCTTTTTCCCTTTACACTGCATGTTTTCACATTTCTACATGTCTAGCCTAGATGAGATAATGTTCTTAAACATCTGAACCTTCCAATTTAACTGTAGAAATCAATATAAAGTTATAAAGTGCAATCCTTAAAATACATTCTTCAAACAAGTAATTAAAATAGAGCTTACCATTTTGATGCCTGTGGAAAATGTCACTGGTTTTATAGGTTTTGGTTTCTCAAGTTGCATTTCCAACTGGGTAGATCTATCTTTATGCTGAGCCAAAAGCAGAGCAACAGGGAGATCAGAACTCTCCTGTAAGAAAAGTAAAAGTGCAATATGAAAGTTAAAAAGGAAAAACTAATGAGCAACAAGTCTTTTATTTTAAATTATGCCTTTTCATAAGCATTTGATGTCAACCTAAATATTCACTTTATGGAGAACACTTCACAAAAAATTTTAACATTCCATAATAAGAAAAGGCTGTTTGAGATTCATAAATCAAAATAACCTGCAAAAAAGTATTTTTATAAAATCCACATTAAAGACAATATAACAGGGCCTTATTTCATCTAGCAAAGCCAACCATATTTATTAAACTAATAAAAATTAAGAGCTAATCACAAAAAGAGTAATACAAAGTACTATAACTTAGATCAGATGTTTATCTAAGACACATTCTTCTACCAGTGAATTCAGACCAGTCTGCAATTGTTTCCTATTATATTTCACCTGAGGCTGTTTGGAAATGATCCTTGTTCTGTTTTGCACAACGGAATAATTGTTAACTACAAGCAAAAACATATTTATTTTCTCCTTTATGGACTTATTTTTAGAAATTAACTCTAGATTTTCTTAATTAACAAAATGATAGTAAATATTTCTAATATCTTATACTGATACGAAATCAGAGCTACTATTTACACAAATCTGCACACATACATATTAATAACAAGCAAATTACTAAAAAATTTTTATACACAGGCTTACTTATCCTGTTTAACATGAAGTTCCCCTACATGCTTAAAGTGCTGTAGCACTAAGGTCTAAACTAAATGTATGCAGACCCCTTCCTTTTTGAGATTTCAGTTAAATAAAAACTCAGAAACACATGCAGAAGAAAGCCAAGAAGGAAGGAGATAATATATACAAACACAATACTTTATATGTGTAAACAAAAATGAAGGTTACAAACACATTTCTATCTCCTATACCAAGGCTACCTACAAAAAACACATATTCTTCAAATGGCCTACAGATTTTTAAAATAATAAATACCTAGACTTTAATCCTTAAAGAAAACTATACTGTTAAACATTTCATAGTATGAAAGTAAAAAATATAGCAGAATCTAAGTTTCTTTCCAAATCTTACAACTTAAGAATATTTTTAAGGCACAAATGTACTTAATTAACATAGTTAAAGAAACTGTTTTAAGGCTACAGTACAGAAGTAATTTGAGTAACGAGCAATTTATTTCAACAGAGTTGTCCTAGAATGCATTTGTACCTAAAGATTTGGTAAAAGAAGTGCTTTGCAAGAGAAATTTACAAAGATTAAACTTTTTTCAACAGAAGAACACAAATTGTATTTATAAAATAGAGCCTTAGGGCCTTTAGCAATAATAAAGGAGAATGAATGAAAGATACTATGAAAATATACTTGAATATCTTTCATATTCTACAATAAAGCATTAGTTCTTCATTAGTAATAGTATAATACTGTGAATTTCTGCAGCTATTCTAGATTTCCATTAAGAATTTTAGGGCACTTGGGTGGCTCAGTGGGTTAAGCCTCTGCCTTCGGCTCAGATCATGAATCTCAGGGAATCGAGCCCTGCATTGGGCACTCTGCTCAGCAAGGAGCCTGCTTCCCCCTCTCTCTCTACCTGCCTCTCTGCCTATTTGTGATTTCTGTCTGTGTGTGTGTGTGTGTGTGTGAGTCAAATAAATAAATAAATAAATAAATGGGGGGGGGGTATTAAAAAGGGGCACCGGGGTAGCTCAGTTGGTCAGGTGTCCAATACCTGATTTCAGACCAGGTCAGGATCTAAGGGTCATGACAGTGAGCCCCACACTGGGCTCTGTGCTCAGTGAGAAGTCTGCTTGTCCCTTTCCCTCTGCTCCTCCCCCCAAGAATCTTAAATAAAATGTAAAATTAAGAGATTTTAAATGGCTATGGCCCAAAGTACTTTTTAAAAGCCATTACTAGGGCACCTGGGTGGCTCAGTGGGTTAAAGCCTCTGCTTTCGGCTCAGGTCATGATCCCAGGGTCCTGGGATCCAGCCCTGCATCGGGCTCTCTGCTAAGGGGGGAGCCTGCTTCCCTTCCTCTCTCTTTGCCTGCCTCTCTGCCTACTAGTGATCTCTGTTTAATTAATTAATTAATTTAATTAAAGCCATTACTATCTTTTCATATGTAAAACCTAACAGAAGAAAAATAAATTTCTTTGGCATTCCTTCTCAATTTAGTGTATAAGTGGATTCAAATGCTCTTCCATACCTGGTATTTCCTCTAGTAAGTGAATGTCCTTGTGTAAAAGCAAGATGATGCGTTCACTTCAAAAAGGTTGCTAATCAATACTTCGGCCTGTTTTAATCCTGCTTTTGCTTTCACATAGAAAAGGGCCTGAATATTAAAATGTCTTAGTAATACAAATGAAATTTAATAAAAAATAAACGTTCTAGGAATCTAAAACAAATTTTGACATTAAGGCATACAATTTACTTCAATCTGCTTTATTCCATTTTAGCATTCAAAACGCCAAAGTCTGAAAATCTTTGAGAATGCTAAATAAGAATTAAGCAGGAGCGCTAACAACAACAAAATCTGTAGAGTAAAATAAATTATGGGAACATACATGCTCTCAGGAATACATAACATGCAGATTCAGCTCTGCAAGTTATTTAATTTTTCTTAGCTTTCCAGTCTATCTTGAAAGGTTCTCTAACTTACATTAATTGCCTGAAGGTTTACTGTTTAATATTTAAAGAAATTTTAATAAGACTGCCTGTAATACTCATTAAAAGCTTTATAATGACCAGTTTTTAAAGATTATTTTAACTGACTTTAAGCAAGCCATCTGGCAAACAATATTTCTAATAAAAATCAGCTACTACATTTGACAACAATATTAGCCCTTAACAAAATTTAAGACCTAACTGAAGAGAATTTTCAAATAGGAATATAAAAAGATTTAATAAGTCAGGACCTGTTTAAAAATCTTTTTCCAAACTGTAAAAAAAAACTGAATTTACAGTTAGGATTAAATAAATGGACTTTTAGGCAACATTATGGTAAATGCTAAGCCATAAACATTAAGACCATAACATTAAAATCCTGTCACATACAGTATAATGTAATGCTTTTCAAAGGTTAAAAAGTGACCATAGGCACAAAAACCAAATCCCAAAACAGGAGAAAAAGTTCTATTAAGTAATACTTTTGCTTAAATTAGATCCAGAGAATAATTTTAGGATTTAAGTGTTCTAGACATATTTACAAATGCCAATATTATCTTTTTTTATAGAATCTAAAAGATGAACAAACATAGAAAAAGAAATAGAATGTGCTTTTTCACTTATTAGGGATTTAGGAAGATAAGAAGAAACTTAATAAATACTTTTAATTAGTCAATAAGGACTAAAATGTATAGTCATATTTTAACAAAGAAATTTAATTATAAAAAATTAAAATAACAGAATTTTTAAAATTAGGAAACCAGAAATTCAAAACATGCTGATATTCTAGAGCAATCTGTTATAATTAATTGTTCTAATGAATACAGTAAATTGCTAAGGATTATTTAACCACCATGTTACATGATCTAAATAGTGAAGAAAGTATGTGCAGTAATGACTTGCAGGTGAAGAAAACAGGAAGTAGTTGGGGGGGAGGGAGGTCTCACAAAAACCAATATTAACTCCAGATTATACACAATGTACATACAACATTGGCAGTTTCACATCTTGCTTCATGCTCCACTGAATTAAAGGGGAACTTCGTGCCAATAGCAGCTCAATGAGGCAGCAAAACTTAGTACTTTGAGGACTAAAAAAAATATGCAAGAGCAATTGCTATGCAAAGCTAGCTAACCTCAAAATTAAATCTAAAGACTGTATTAGATGCAATATTTTTTAATGCTAAACTGTATTTTCATTTTATATCTAAGTTCTATATTTACAATTAATTCAATTAATTGAACAAAGGAGAAGGGTTACCAAGGAAAGTGTGTTCCTCTTTGTATAAAATGATGGGGAAAAAACATATCAATAAAATAATTTTAACATAAATATTTACTAATTCATTCTTTAAAGTTTTTAATTTCTCACAAGATAACGTCAACAAAAAATGTGAAACATGTGCCATTTCAACTGTTAAAAGCCACAACTGACACTTAATAGTTTCAAGAAAAATTAATGGAAATTGCTAAGGAAAATACCGCATTCTATTTTATATGCTACTATCTTCTTAGAAAACAATTTATACTGCATTTATACAAAGTAGATAGGGTTTATGATAAGCATTTTCTACCTAAGCCTCATTAATGCCCTCTTACTTTTCCATTACTTTCTCACCTACTTCTAATTTAATTCTTGCTTTCTCTTTTTATACTTGGTTAGCTAACTTCTGGCCAAAAGAAGAATGGAAAAATATACACATAAAACATTTACCCATGTACATCATAGAGAAACACCATATCAACTAGACCAAAGAATTAAAGTTGTATGTTAACACAACATAGAAATTAATTATATGGACAGACAAGGAAAGGGAAGAATGCAAATAGACTTTTCTGGAGAGGACCATTTCTACTCTGATTTTTTTTTTTTTGAAGATTTTATTTATTTATTTGTCAGAGTCAGTGAGCACAGGCAGACAGAGTGGCAGGCAGAAGCAGACTCCCTGCTGAGCAAGGAGCCGGATGCGGGACTCCATCCCAGGATGCTGAGATCATGACCTGAACCGAAGGCGGCCGCTCAACCAACTGAGCCACCCAGGCGTCCCCCTCTACTGTGATTTTAACAGTATCACCCCAGCTTATAAGCATCAAGTAATATATTGTCGAATCTGTGACACACTTCATAAACCTTAGTTATTATTACTGCTGTTATCTAACAATGGTGAATACTTCGGGAGCTAACTATTGGGAAACACAACTAACAAAACACTGCCATTTCTTTGAAAATGGCATTTTCATTTGCTCATGCAAAAATATGAAACACAGTTCTCACAGAGTAACTAGAATCACTACAAATTTCACCATGAAGCCAAAACACTTGAAAATGAGCTAGTTATAAGAAAGCCAGTATTAATCAGGAGAAAATTGCTCTGAAAACAATGAGTTTCAGTTAGTAACCTTAAAAACACATAAATAACCTATTAATAGCATACTGTCTTACATCAGTTATATTGCTCTTTCATCTGAAAATAAAACAGATATTGACGGGGGCGCCTGGGTGGCTCAGTGGGTTAAGCCGCTGCCTTCGGCTCAGGTCATGATCTCAGGGTCCTGGGATCGAGTCCCGCATCGGGCTCTCTGCTCAGCAGAGAGCCTGCTTCCTCCTCTCTCTCTCTGCCCGCCTCTCTGCCTACTTGTGATCTCTGTCTGTCAAATAAATAAATAAAATCTTTAAAAAAAAATAAAAAAAAAAAAAAAATAAAAAAAAAAAAAAAAAAAAAAAAAAAAAAAAAAAACAGATATTGACAAAATGTTTTTTTTAATGAAGGAACAGAAGCTGAATATATCAGCCTTGAATATACCAGTAGAAGTGCCACTTAAATGTCATTATCCAGCATAATAAATAGGAAAGATAAACTCTGAATGCACTTAGCCTTAATACATACCAGTTCATCTAAAAAAGCCTGCTTATTCTTCCTTTTTAGAATCTGCTGCCGTTGTTCTTCTTTTTGTATAAACAGTCTTCTTTGTTCATTTTCCTGTCTTTCTACCTCTAAAGCTTCTTCCAATTCCTCCTGTTCCCGAGTCTAAAACAGAAATATTTATATACAACATGGAATAAATTTAGTAACCAAAATCAATCCTAACTACACTCTGACACTATCCTTTTTAGAAGCATAAAACATCTAGTCACTTACAGTTTAACAGAGCAGTATCTCTACTCTGAGGGAACTAGAGTTCATTTTATTTAATGTGGACATTGTACTGTCAAAGAGAATGACACTTACCATTATTTTTTTTAAAGATTTTTACTTATTTGTTTGACAGAGAGAGACACAGAGAGAAAGGGAACACAAGTAAAAGAGAGGGAGAGGGAGAAACAGGCTTCCTGCTAAGCAGGGAGCCCGATGTGGGGCTCAATCTCAGGACCCTGGGATCATGACCTGAGCTGAAGGCAGAGGCTTAACCCACTGATCCACCCAGGCACCCACAAGTCATTCATTTTAGAAGATTTAACAAGAAAAACAAAACCAAAAACCCAAGAATACAACAAAGAGACAATCTATATACAGAGCTACTAATGGAAACACTCCATCAAAAAGATTGGCTTATTTAATAAGAAACAATTTCCAAAACATTCCAGATAATGAAAACTTATCACTGTACTGAATTTCTTTTTCCTAAGCTGAAATATAAGTCTTCATGAGGTTAGAATTTCAAATAGCATTTAAGGGAAGTTGTAAGAAACTGAAGTTATTTTTTAAGATAAGCATATAAATTTGTGCACTGAAAAAGTCAAAATTCAAAGCTAATATGAATGAACCACAGTTCTACTTATTCTCCTTTTATGGAATTCCTCAGAATATTAAATAATTCCACGCTCTGAAATTTATTCCAACTCTAAGTCATATTTCAAAGCAATAATATACCTAGTCTTTGCTCTTTAATTCTTATGAATGAAAAATACAGTAAAATCTAAATGGCTTTATTTTAAAGCTCTTTTTTTAATTTGACAGAACACAGAAATTATGGCACCTCAAGAAAATACAAAATGGAGGAAGACAACATAATAGGTTTGAGCATCATGAATATATGAATAACAAAGACCTCAAAGAAAAATATATTTTTATATAAATAATATATAAAACCCTCTATTAGATTTTTTTTCAATTCATATATTAGATAAACAAAGTTCTCAAACAAAAAGATGTTTTACCTACAATTAAAACTCACTACTAGATCCAAAATTCAGTTTAGCATCTGGTCTCCCAAAGCTGATCATACTCCTATATTCCTTATGTCCACTAAGTACACACCTACATCTTAGTCAACTCCATTTAAAACCATAAATTCATCTCTGTTTACTCCCTCTCTGCCCCCCATTCCCATTCCCCTTAAATCAGTTGCTACATCCTATTAGCATCTCTCCCTATAATTTTACAAACTTTTCCATTCCATAGCAAACTTGCCATTATATTGGCAAGATTGCTACTCTAACTCAGTAGAAAAGAGAATTCAAACTTGATACAGAATAATTAGTAGGAATAAATGTAAAAGGTTAGGGGCTGAGATATGAAAGTTGGAAAAGTAAACTACTTGACTGGAGACATATGAGCAGAAAAAGGTAAGTCTTATAGTAAAACAGAATGGTGAAAACAGAATTGATAGAGGGTAAACTCTCCTTGCAGTGATAAAGGACACACAGAGAAAGATAAGATTTCATACACAGTATTGTGGGTTAAATGTATCCCCCCAAAATACATGTTGAAGTCTTAACCCCTCGTACATATAAATGTGCCCTTATTTGGAAATAGGATCTTTGCAGTTGTAATCAAGTTAAAAGGGGATCATACTAGAAACGTGGAGAGAGACACAAAGGAGAAGTTCATGTGAAGACAATGGTACAAATCAGAGAGGCACTGAAGATTGCTGACAACCACCAGGCACTAGAAGAGGCAAGGAAGGAGTCTTCCCTAGAGCATTTACAGAAAGAATGACCTTGATGACACCTTAATTTTAGACTTGTAGACTAGAACAATAATAAATTCCTATTGTTATAAGTCATCCAGTTTTTAGTAATTTGTTACAGCAGCCCTAGGAAACCTAAGAGGTTGAGCTAAGACTTCAAACAGTAGGTATTTGCCCCTATTGGAGAGTGGACAGCTATTCAGGAAGAGAAAACAAAGGTGCAAAGACATGAATAAAGCCAGAATGCATGGTATGGCCAAGTTATGAAGTATGGGGGTGGGGAAAAGTTCTAGGTAAAACTGAAAAGACAAGCAGAGGGCAGATCATGGAGGGTCCTAATGCCATACTAAGGCAACTAGAGCCATACTAAGATAATCAGGACGACATTAAGGAAATTTGAGGGATAACTTTAGAAAGACAACTAGATGCAGTAAAGTATACAAATCAATCGGGTCATGACTGAAGACAGGAAAACCAGTTAGAAAAACATTTCAATAACCTAGACAAGAAATGATGAGAGCCCTAAATAAGGTAATAATAATAGAAATGCAAGGGGAACCAGAATTGAAAAATGATGAGGAGAGACCATCAACAGTATAAGAAGATAGACCATATATGGCTTGAATACTTGGATGAAGAACATAATAGTAAAAACAAGAGGTAAAGACTTAAAAATTCAGCTCTGGAATGCTGAATTAAAAGTGCCTATAATACATCAAGAAATAAATATCTATTAACTATTTATACATATATGTCTATATTGCATAGTATAGTATATTGCATAGTATAATGTTTTTCAAGAGAAATATATGTTTTTCAAGAGAAAAACAATGTGCTACAGAAACATTTGAGAGTAATTAGTTTAAAGGGGTAATTCATAAAGAGAAGCCCTGAAAGGAACTATGTTTTAGAGTCAGGAAGGAAAGTTAAGCCTCTTTAAGAAGATGAAAGGGGAAGGTGACAGCAGCAGGATGAGGAAATCAAGTGGTCCCATGGAAGTTAAGGTACAGGGTTTCTGTATCAAAGGAGAAGACTACACCAAACACTGCCAACAGGCCAAATGAGATCAGACCAACAGTCTACCATTTCTAACAATGAGACACTGGTAGCCTCAATTTTCTCACTGAAATAGAATATGTGAGCATCTTGGACATAGTAGGCCTCAATAAATATTGATTAGCTATCTAGCTAGCTGAATGAATAACTGGAAGAAGAGCCATCAGTAAAAATCAAACACTGTGGGGACAATGAAGAATGTACTGGACTGAGAGAACAGAAGCATGTTGAAAACTAAAGATCTTTGTGTGTTCTTCCTGATACTACCTTACCCAACCAACCTCCCTTGCTTTCACCTCCCACTCCTACTCCATCAGTAGGACTTGCTATTTTATTTTTTTTTTATTTTTTTAAAGATGTTATTTATTTATTTGACAGAGAGAGATCACAAGTAGGCAGAGAGGCAGGCAGAGAGAGAGGAGGAAGCAGGCTCCCTGCTGAGCAGAGAGCCCGACGCGGGACTCGATCCCGGGACCCCGAGATCATGACCCGAGCCGAAGGCAGCGGCTTATCCCACTGAGCCACCCAGGCGCCCCCAGGACTTGCTATTTTAAACTCAAACTGTCTCTCCAATTCATCCTCACCTCTCCATTTCTTGTCTAAGTCACCTCTAAATTCACCAACATGACTGCAATAACTTCCCACTGGTTTCCCAAACTCCAGCTTGATTCTCTCAAATTCAGCCTCCACCAAACCACTACATTTATACTAACACAGACAATACCTTATAACCACTTGGTTTAAAACCCTTCAGTGACAATCATCCACAGACACATTTTAAAACATTACTCCAAGGAATCTTGTAACTCCCTGATAAGATGACTAAGGTACAATACAGAAGAGATTGAACAGATAGAAATTCGGCTTCTCTCTTCCCACTATCACTTTAACAAAAGTATTCCAAGCAAGCTTTCATTTAAAGAAAAGCTTCACCTATTAAAACATAAAAATAAGTGGGACACCTGGGTAACTCAGTCAGTTAAATGTCTAACTCTTGATTTCAGTCATGATCTCAGGGTTTCCGGATCAAGCCCCATGGTGGAGTGTGCTTAGAATTCTCCCTCTCCCTCTTCCTCTGTCCCTCCTGCCACTTTACTCTTTCCCTCTACACACACACACACTAACTGGTCTAACTATGTAAGCCAAAATTACTTTTCATGATAAATTTCCTTATGTGACCTATGCCCTTTCTACTTCTCCAACTTCAACTCTCTCTCTACTGAACTTCAGCAATATAAAGCTACTAAAACCTCTCAGAACTCTGATTACCCATGCCTTTTTGCCTTTGCTTATGATTTCTTTCTGCCTGGAATGTCCTTGTGCAGCATCCATATTTCCACCCTTGTCCCATCTTCTCCACTTTGTCAAGTTCTACTTGTCCTTTAAGGCTCCCATTTAGGCATCATCTCACTTGGAATGCCTTTCCCAATACTCTCAGAATGGATTAGGTATTCCTCCTTATACTCCTATTATAACAAGCAACAGCACTTTCCACATGCTTATGACACTGTATTGAAATTACCTGGCTTCTTATTCATCTTTCTGTATAATATGCTTAGCAAATGTTCAACAAATTTATTGAACTGATTTTTTTTTTATTTTGCTAAACTGACAGATATTCTACACAGCAATCTCTACTGCTCATGAGAATCTAGAAAACTGAAAATAAAAATTAAGATAATTTTAAGTAACAAGTGTTTTCCAGAATGTGGAGAAAAAGGAACTCTTGTGCACTACTGGTGAAAATGTAAACTGGAATAGCCACTGTGGAAAATGATATGGAAGTTTCTCAAAAAATTAAAAATAGAAATACCGTATGGTCCAGTAATTCCACTGCTGGATATTTACCCAAATAACATGAAACAATAATTCAAAAAGATATATGCACCCCTGTATTTATTGCAGCAGTAGAATTTGCAGCATTTATTGCAGCCCAGATATGGCTACTCTAAATAGGCAACCCAAGTGTCCACTTAAGGTTGAATGGATAAAAAAGATGTAGTTTACCTACACACACACCCCCACACACACATACACACACAGAGGGATATTACTCAGCCACAAAGAAAGGATAAGATCTTGTGATTTGCAACAACACAGATGGACCTAGAGGGTATTATACTAAGTGAAATAAATCAGAAGTCAAAGAAAGACAAATATCATGATTTCACCTATATATGAAATCTAAAAAACAAAACAAATTAATAAACAAACAAACAAAAAGCAGAAACAGATCCATAAACACAGAGAACAAACTGGTGGCTGCCAGTGGGGCAAGGGGTGGGGTGACAGGCAAAATGGGTGAAGGGGAGTAGAAGATACAAGCTTCCAGTTATGGAATGAATAAACTAAGAGATAAAAGGTACAGCATAGAGAATACAGTCAATGGTATTATAATAGTGTTGTATGGTGACAGACGATAGCTACACTTGTTATGAGAATAGCATATAGTATATGCTTGTTGAATCGTTATATTGTATACTGGAAACTATGGTAACAATTTGTGTCAACTGTAGTTCAAATAATAAATAAGGAGAACAGACTAAATATTAAAGTAATCTTCACTAAGACTCTATTTCAAGATTAGATCACATTCAGTTTCTCCATGCTCACAATGACTGCCTCCATGAAACAAGTAAGATCTCCTTAGCAGAAATGTCAGTATAGTTTTTCCTCGGGTTGTGATCCCAGCGTCCTGGGATCGAGTCCCACATTGGGCTCCTTGCTCCGCAGGGAGCCTGCTTCTCCCTCTGACTCTGCCTGCCACTCTGCCTGTGCTCGCTCTTGCTCTCTCTCTCTGACAAATAAATAAATAAAATCTTTAAAAAAAAAAAAAAAAAGAATCGCTTTATATGACTAATCATGCAAAAGATTTTTTTTTCTTCTTTGATACAACTTTGATGTTTTTAGAACAGTGAGACTTCAACATTCACAGAGACATGAAAAGCAAGTTGCTATCTTATCTTAGACACCAGCCATGTAAGTTAGTCCATGCTTCATGGGCCACAAGAGAGCTAAGCTCTATTCAATAATGCCACAGTTACTGATATAGGTCAACTAGCACTGTCTTAAAAAATGTGGTCCTATGTCTGTATGTTTGTGCCAATACCAAATACCTTGGTCAGTATCACTAGTAGGTATAACATTCTGCATAGAATGATCAGTTAATAAATGTTAATGAGTTACTAACCAAATTACTTAGTTAAAACATAGCTAGGTATTATAATTAATAGAATAAAATGAATAAAAGCAGCTCAAATATTCCCACTGAAATACAGTATTTGTTTTATTCAATAACCTATAGTTTTCAGATAATTAGAAATTTCTGCCTTAAAATAAATAGCTACCTGAAATTAGATCATTCTTTCACAGCAATTCTTAGTATTTCCAAGCTTAAAATGCTAAATGAAAAAAAGTATTCACGTGAAAGGAATATCCTTCTATTAATGAGTTAAGTGGGGCTAGTGCAACAAGTTACCTATTATCTACTTTGAACGTATTTTCTAATGTACCCACAGAAGGCTACTGGGCAAAGAAAGTCATTTTATGGCACATTGATCCTCTCAGAAATGAGACAACTTTCTAAGAAAGTCACTGGATATAAATGGAAGGAGAATGTAGTGTCAATTCCTTGAGAGCTTGAAGGCAGGAATGAAGTATCTAAATGATAACACTTGTAAGACTATAAGGAGAAAGTACTTTTAAACACAAAATGAAAACACAAGCTATGTGATCCAGATACGACTTTATCATTTTGATTAACAATCACAAATTCCTGATAAAGTACCTCAAAAATAAGTACTTCTGCTTTCCTCCAAAACTAGAAAGGCAAGTATTAAAGAAATAACAGCTAAATTGTTTAAGTTAAGACAAATCTCTGCATACACACAGTTCTTCCTTTAGAGAATATATTTTAATAATGCCATCAAAATTGGTATGCCTACAGTGTGCCTCCTATCTATGTGCCTACATATACATATACAGTATATGTATACATATACTGTATACATATACATATACAGTATTTCTGATCTGGATTTCAGCTAAATTTTTTGTAAATTTAATTTATTTTAGAGGAAGATAGCTTTTCAGGGATCATATGGAAGCATTCATTTCTAATACAAAAGAAGAAAATACTTAGCAACCAACCAGCTTTAACTTATTTTTCTGAATGACATCTTTATTTTCCTTCTGGTACATCTCCATTTTCTTTTTGGTGTTGTCCAAATCCACATTGTTGGTCAAGTTGAAAACTGAAATAGGAAACAATGACATAAAATATAGTTTTAATACAAATCCTGAGTAGATTAAAAAAATTCCTCAGAGTGACTTAATTCTTCAGATTACTACTTACAGCTCTTTTTATGTTCTTTTACCTACTGGCTATTTTAGAGACTTATTCTAGTTCTGCAACTATGTTTTCAAAGCTAACTATAAGACTGTCAGACTACCACACAGAATATCTAAACCTTTAAATCACCCCCCAGAAAACCTAAGATATATGCTTGCCATAATCATATTAGATTTGATTTTTAAAGGATCCAGTCTAACTTTAAAAGCATATAAAAGATTACTTAAATTTAAGTAAAAAGAGTAAGTCTGTAATCTACTACACTGGTCAGAATCCATACTGAAAAGAATCTGTGCTCCACAAACAGAAAAATTATCCAAAAGAATAAAAAATATTATACATTGGTATAGTTTACAGCAAAAAATCAAGTTTCTTTTAAGGTTTTATTTATTTATTTGAGAGAGAGAACACAAGGAGGGGTAGGTGCAGAGGGAGGAGACTCCCCACTGACCAATGCTCAATCCCAGGATCCTGGGATCACAATCTGAGCCAAAGGCACACACTTAACCAACTGAGCCATCCAGGTACCCCCAGAAAAACAAGTTTTATTCACATTCCAATGGTCTCCAACATGGCTGGACGCAAGCCTGAATTATTTCCCACATAGTCTAGAATAGAGTATAGCTTAACTAGTATAGCTTAACTAGTAAAGAATAATCTGGCACCCAAACTTAAGACTGAAATAATTTTGGGGGCGCCTGGGTGGCTCAGTGGTTTAAGCCTCTGCCTTCAGCTCAGGTCATGATCTTAGGGTCCTGGGATCGAGCCCCACATCGGGCTCTCTGCTCGGCGGGGAGCCTGCTTCACCCTCTCTCTCTGCCTGCCTCTCTGCCTACTTGTGATCTCTCTCTGTCTATCAAATAAATAAATAAAAATCTTTTAAAAAAGACTGAAATAATTTTGTAAGAAAAGCCACTGAGGTATGTTCAAAAAAGTGATAGGCTTTCAATGAGATAGAATTTTTTATAATTTTTAATTTTGTAATAATTTTGTATTTTTTATATAATTCTGACTCAAAATAATGCCTTATTCCCTTCTAAGTTTACATACATAAATTAGTCACTATGATACTCTGAATAACAACCAAAAGCACCTCTATTGGTATATACAAATCATATTATAAAAGTACTAACCCATACCCTATCCTTTACAGTGTTTACATCAATCTGTCTAAAGAAAAATCCATATCATTCCCTATGCTGTACCTTATATCCCTGTGACTTATTCATTCCATAACTCAAAGACTGAATCTCCTACTCCCCTTCACCCATGTTGTGAATCCCCTCTGGCAATAATCAGTTTGTTCTCTATATTTATAGGTCTGATTCCACTTTGTTTATTCATTTATTTGTTTTTTTAGATTCCACATACAATTGAAATCATATGGTAAGTCTCCTAAGGCAAGTGAAACAAAAGCCAAAATACAGCATTGGGACTATATCAAAACAAAAACCTTTTTGGACAGTGAAGAAAACCATCAACAGAACAAAAGGGCAACCTGCTGAATGAAAGAAGATATCTGCAAATGATGTATAATAAGGAGTAATACAAGTAATTTATAAAGAACTGATACAACTCAACACCAAAAACACATATAATCTGATTAAAAAGCAGAGGAACTGAATAAACAGTTTTCCAAGGAAGACATACAAATGACCAACAGATACATGAAAAGTTCCTCAGTATCACCAATCATCAGGAAAATGCAAATCAATACCACAATGAGATATCACCTTACACCTGTAAGAAAGGCTAAAAAATCAAAAGAGAGATAATAAATGTTGGCAAAGATACATTGAAAAAGGAACCCTCATCCACTTTTGGTGGGAATGTAAATTAATATAGTAATTATGGAAGACAATATGAAGGTTCTTCACAAAAGTAAAGCAGAAATACCACATGATCCAGTAATTCCACTACTGGGTATTTACCAAAGAAAACAAAAACACTAATCCAAAAAGATATATGCACCCCTATGTTTATTGCAGCATCATTTGCAACAGCCAAGATATGGAAGCAACTCAAATGTCCATCAATAAAGGAATGGATACAGAAGATAGAGCATATACAGACAATGAAATATTAGCCATAAAAAGAAGATGAGATCTTGTCATTTGCAACAACATGGATGGACCTGGAAGGTATTACACTAAGTAAAATAAGCCAGACAGAGAAAGTCAAATAGTTCCTAGACTTTGGGATTTACAGAGGCTTACAGATCTGAAAAGTAACATTGGGAACCCAATATAGGGTTACCTTTTTTTGTTGAGTAAGGCATCAAACATACTCTAAAGACCAATCTGATCCTCAAAAGGCCAAAGGACTTCAGAACATCAACTTATCATAATCACTGTTAAAAACCCAGGCTCACCTACATGTGTAGAAAAAAACAAAACCAATCATCAATTCTATTATATGCAATTTGAAAACTCTGAAAAAAACGAGGGAAACTGAGAAACAACAGCCCTCTAGCTACCTCTCCAGCTTTTTTACCACAAAGTAGAAAAAAAAATAGTAATTGTGGTAAACCAGGGAATCTGGTTAATATGCAACTAAGGCACTCCGCATAAATCCCACTCTGGCCCCTAGAAAAAACTAAGAAGGAGGCTCAAAACTACCAACTGCCCTTAGAAAGTCAACTGTGACCCACTTGTAAATGTAGGGTGATTCTGCTATCTTTGCCAATCATTCACAATTGACTTCTTGTATTTAACAGGTCATCTATTCAGCCACCAAATCCAACCATCTCTTTTTTTTTTACTTTATTAAATTTATTTTTATAAACATATAAATGTATTTTTATCCCCAGGGGTACAGGTCTGTGAATTGCCAGGTTTACATACTTCACAGCACTCACCATATCACATACCCTCCCCAATGTCCATAACCCCACCACCCTCTCCCTAGCCCCAACCCCACCGCAACCCTCAGTTTGTTTTGTGAGATTAAGAGTCACTTATGGTTTGTCTCCTTCCTGATCCCCTCTTGTTTCATTTATTCTTTTCCTACCCCCCAAACCCCTCACGTTGCATCTCCACTTCCTCGTATCAGGGAGATCATATGATAGTTGTCTTTCTCCGCCAATCATCTTTTATAACTTCTATCATCCTCAGTATCTATGACCACTTAACAATATCGATAACTTATTTTTCCTTAGGCACTTTCTTCTCTTGACTAATTTAATACATTCTCCTGATCTGTCTCCCACTACTCCAACTATTCCTTCCTGTTTCCGTCTCTGGTTCTTCTTAGCCTCTACATAACCTGTATGATTCTGGCTTTTGCCCTCTTTCCTTCCCTCTCTATTCCTTGGGCAATCTCATCACTTTCCATAGTTTCAACCAAATAAATGCCAGAAAATGCTGACACTATTTCAAAGTGCATTTCAGAAAGCCAAACACATAATTATCTCCAAATTTGTTCCTCCTTGTTATATTTGTTCCTCCAAATTTGTTCCTCCATTAGTATGATACTGATTATCATACTAAGACACCAAGATTTAGCATCTTCATCTGACCCCTCTCCTTTGCATTCTACAAACAGCAGATGCTACCACCAAAATCTCTTTAAAGCTGTCCTTATTCTCAAAGTGCCCTGACAATATAACAAGCCAGATGGTATTTCTCCCAGATCATTTCTAATAATCTCTGACTTAATCTCCTATCTCCAAAATCTCTGCATCTGATCCTACACTCTAACCCAATTCATAACATACAATGCTGTCACACTAATATTTCTGAAGCACACCTCTAATCACCTTGCACCTCTACCATCCTATAGTCCTCTCCTCCCTTCTGCCTTTCCCCCTTTTACTAGGAAAAAAAAAAAAAAAATCAAACACTTTTAGAATTCAGAACCCCTCACAATCTAGCTTTAACTATTTTTCTCTCTCCTAAATAAAGACCTCTCTTGAAAGCGGACAGTCTGCATTTCCCAAATGTCCCCTACATTTCCTATTCTAGTTCCTTTGATCATACCATTCTGTCGGCATGCCTGATCCCATTCTTACTAGTGAAATTATACCCAATCTTTAAATGTCTACTCAAAAACTACCTTTTCTATAAAATTCTCCCCAACTTCCCTAACTAGAAAGAACTTCCTTCTCTTATAAATGCTGAAAACATTATTTACAGCTTATAAAAAATCTTTTTCTACTACATATAATATGCATACACATACACAGTGTTCTTTTTTTTAAGATTTTATTTATGTATTTATTTGACAGAGAGAGAAATCACAAGCAGGCAGAGAGGCAGGCAGAGAGAGAGGGGGAAGCAGGCTCCCCACTGAGCAGAGAGCCCTGATGTGGGGCTCGATCCCAGGACCCCGAGACCACGACCCGAGCCAAAGGCAGAGGCCCAACCCACTGAGCCACCCAGGCATCCCTAAAGCATTCTTTACTTACACTTTATCTTGCACTCAAAGACCATATTTTATACAATCTCTGTATTATCCAGACATAAGGAAAAAAGTGAGGAAAGGAAACAAGAACTCAATGATTATCTATTCAGATCCCAACACAGGTGCTGCGAGCATACAAAGAATTTCCTATTTTCAAAGACTAAAGATCTCTCATTAGGGAGATCACCCCAAAACACATAAACTTAAGTAATAATGTAGGACACTATATGATCAAGTGACAATAGGGGAGAACTAAAATTACCCTGCTTCATGCATTAAATAATATCTAGCACTGTGCTAGCTGCTGAAGAAATATTTATTAAAGAAACTGCCCTTCCTTTTAACCAATTAACCCTACTAAAACAAAGTACTGATTATGTCATTTAGTCACTCAGTTCACTCACTGCTTCTGCCTCCACAATGCCTTGAAAAAGGAAAATCTAATGCTTTTCCCTTCCTACTCTGAGTTCTGCAGATTCCTCAGAGTCTCTTCAAGAACCAACGGGAAGACTAAGCAATTCTATCCAGAGAGGCTTTGCTTCATTTGTTTGCTTCAAGTGATCTCTTCAAAATTTTGCTTGAAGAATACACTCTACACTGTGTACCAAGTATCTATGAAGTATATATGACAGGTACTATGTCCAGCATCTGGCCTTAATTAATACATCACTTAATCCTCCCAATAACCTTATGAGATTGGTACTTCTATTATTCACACTTTACAGATAAGGTTTAAAGACATTAAATACCTACACCCAAGCTATGCAGCCAGTAAATGTTGTAACCAGGATTTTAACACAGACTATCTGATTCCAAAGCCTGAACTTCTTCCTACAATACTAGTTGTATTGTTCCTCTCAATGCCAGAAAAACACTGCTAGCACAGTTCAGCTCTTCTTCTGCACCAGCACAGGCTCCACACTTACCTACTTCCAAACTGTGATCATATTGCTCCCAGAGTACCCATATCTTAGTACCAACCTCAACCGAGAACTATGGATATCCGTATCTGCCTCAGCATTCTATACGCAGTTTAAGCACCAACTCTTCTTTATAACTCACTTTGCAGGTACAATCTCTCCATCCCTGAATGCCCACAATATATTGTTTAATATTACACTGGTGGCACTTACCCATTTTCTACCCTATAAAATTACTTTCAATGTACGTATCTATTTGACCTAACAGAGTATCAACTGAGGGCAGATTCTAGGTCTGATTGATCTTTATCACTCCCAACACTTCAATAAAAAATTTCCAGTACATACCCATTAAAATGACCAAAATCCAGTACACTGACAACAACAAATGCTGACATGGATGTGAAGAAAAAACAACGCTTGCTCATTCCAACAGGAATGCAAAATGACAGAACACTTTGGAAGACAGTATCTTACTTACAAAATTAAACATACTCTTACCATTTTATGCAACAATCACACTCCTTGGTATTAATCCAAAGGAACTAAAAACTGTCCACACAAAACCCATATACAAATGTTTACAGCAACTTTATTCACAATTGCCAAAGCATGGAAGCAACCAACATGTCCTTCAACAGGTTAATGGATAAACTGTGGTACATCCAGACAATGAAATATTATACAGCACTAAAATGAAATGAGCTATCAAATCATGAAAAGACAAGGAGGAACCATAAATGTGTTATTTCTGCTAAGTCAAAGAAGCTGATCTGAGAAGGCTACATACTGTATATGATTCCAACTACATGACAGTCTAAAAAAAGGTAAATCTACAAAAGCAGAAAAAAATCAATGGTTGCCAGAAGTTAGGGGAGGAAGAAGAGACAAAAAAGCAGAGCACATAGTAATTTTAGGGCAGTAAAACTATTCTGTACAATACCATAAGGGTGGATACGTGTCATTATATTATATTTGTTCAAACCCATAAAATGTACAACACGTACAACTCTCACATCAACTATGGTCTTTGAGCAATAATGATATGTCAATACAGGCTCATCAACTGTAACAAATTTACCACTCTGGTGGGGGGATGCTGATAGCAGGGAAGTCTGTGCATGTGTGTGGTAGAAGGTATATGGAACTCTGTACTTTCCACTTAATTTTGCTATGACCCTAAAACTGCTCTAAAAAATAAAGTCTTTTTAAAAAAGCTCTAGTAAGAGCTCAAGAAATACTTGTGGAATTACCACAAGAGGAAAAAATAAATAAACAAATGCTAATGTTTATAATTACCTTTATAATTACAGATTAAAATGAACTTTATAATTACAGAATTGAATATAATTACAGAATTGAATTCTATAGAATAGCAAAGCAAATGGATACAAAATACAAGAAAAAAATTATCTTTCTTTTGGTTATAAATCTGAGAAGCAAAGATAATCAAACTGTTATCCTATATTGAACTTTAATAGAATATTTAGACCCGTTAAAGAAAACACAAAGTTTATCAACAAGCTGGACAGAGTACTACTGATCAAAGTTTTCTATTAAGTAGAACCCAGAAATAGGTAAAGTTGAAACCTAAGTGAAATTCATCTGTATACAATTTTCTCTCATGCTTATTAAAAACTTTATAATCAATCCCAATAAAAGTGAAATAATCAATTCATTTCATTTTTTTCATTTGGAAAGTCAAGGTAATAACAATAAAATTTATAATCATAAATAATACAAATCACTTCCCTTAATAAGAAGAAAAAAAAATTTTTTTAAAGTAAAAGTACTATCTTAAAAACTTTTCAGATGAAGCAAGCTTCATTCATGCCATAATGGTTCAGGCTGGTATAATAGTCTTGAAGAAAAAAGAATACAAGATAATTTTCTGTAACAATCATCTGCCCCTTTATCTGGCTGCTGGTATAGCTCAGATGTTGACCTGCCTTACTCAAGTATTAAAAGGCAACAAAAAACCTATTGTGTTTTCTGAAAGATTTAATGTTATTTAAGTACAATTCTGAAGTCTTTTTGACATCCAGAATTTATAATTAGAGCCCTTAGGACTTTCTCACCCTTTCAAAATAAGCATACCCTGAACCAAAAGAATAATCTATTTATTATGAAACTAAGAACAAACCTTTGAGATAAGCCCTGGGGCCAAAAGGAAACAAGAATTTTTATGTTTAGATTGTCATAACCATAGAAAGGAGCTTATTGTTAATGCTGTAAGAAAGTTCATCTTCATGTGTGCCCCTTCTATTATAATTTTTATGCCATTATTCAAAATTACAATATCTTAAAATTTTTATATTTGTGACATTATAAGGATTCAAAATGAAATTTATTTAACCAAATGACCAATCCCCAACTTCTAAATCCTCAAACACTGACTCCTTAGCCTCTCTATCAACTCTATTCCTCTCACTCTAGGCCTAAGCATCTTCAATAGAACCCTTCGACCTTTATAACTGAGTTCAATCTTCTTTAAGGTCCTTCAAAATATGGCCCCAATCTACTTCTTCTTCTTTCATCTCCTACTGTTTCCCCAATTACCATCCCATGTTTTAGACATGGAATAGTAACTACTCTGAGACTAGCAAGCACCTTCATAGGCTCTGAGAGTCAGAAAAACTTATGTTCAAAATTTGGCTCCATTATTTACTAGCAATGTAATCTAAGCTCCCTTTATCTCTTCTCCATATGCAAAATAAGGAATAAAAGTGCCCCTCTCAGAGTTGTGAAAATTATGCGAGATAATATGAATACAGCATAGTCTGGCACTTAGCAGGTGCCCATTAAATTAACATTTTATACTTCTGATTAACAGAGATAGCCAATACAGATATAATGGACATTGAAATAATCATCTTTGAAATCATGAATAAAACACAAAGCAGACAGCTACTGAAACAAGATTTTAAAAGGAAGTTTTATTTATACCATAACAATTAAAAACAAATACAACGCAGTGGTGCGGCCACACCCTAACAAAACTTAAAAGTGCTAAAACTAGTCTTTCCATCATTGCTTTACTCTCCACCCAACAAAACAATAAAAAATACTGCCTGTTCTCCAGCTTTTATCTTCTTGATTAATACTATACTACTGTGTAAGATCATCAATTTTAACTCATCCCTGCCTGCTCTACCTCACCACCTATATCAAATTAGTCCTTGAATATTCTAAAACATCCCCTTTATCTACTCTACCCCTCTACACCCTACTCTCATTATATCCCTGTGACTAAAGTTAGCTCTCATTATTTATCCAAATTGCTGTAATGGTCCCTTAAAAATGTTTCCCAAACTCAAAGCTCACCTGTCAATAATCCACATCACTACCACACTATCCTGCTGACTCACTATTGACCATAGAATAAAATCTTACCCTGACAGCTCAGCTTGCAAAGCTCTCATTAACTCAGATCTAGTCTGTTTCTCAAGCCTCATTTCTAGTCATTCCCCATGTTCTAGTGACTTATAACATTACTTGCTCATTCTCTAATATATTCAATACCCTCTATCTCTGTAATTTTGTCTTTTGCTAAAAATGTTCTTCCATCCTCTTCCCACCTGGTAAACTCCTATTCCATCTTTTAAGGTCAAATTCAAATACGACCTCTTCTCTGATCAAACTATACTTCTATTTCCCAATGTTGAAATGTTATCAGTATTCCCATAACACTTTATAAATGCCTATACTACTTTCACATTATATTATAGTTATTAGTTTACATAATTATTTTTCCTCTTTAGAGTCTGCCCTGCAAGTAAAGTAGTTCACATAGAACAATATTTGCTGAAGTTCAGAAAATAAAGTCTAAGTCCAAGAGGCTAGACCCCAAACTTCATCAATATCTTCAAATACAATCAGAATGGCTCTTTATCCAGCAGGATCAAGATTAGTAGCTGGGACACCTGGGTGGCTCAATTGTTAAATGTCTGCCTTCGGCTCAGGTAATGATCCCAGGGTCCTGGGATCAGGCCCTACATCAGGCTTCCTGCTTGGTAGGAAGCCTGCTTCTCCATCTCCTGCTTCCCTTGCTTGTGTTCCCTCTCTCACTGTCTCTCTCTCTCTCCCTCTCTCTCTCTCTGTCAAATAAATAAATAAATAAAATCTTTAAAAAAAAAATTAGTAGCTGATTACTTACAAAAGTCTGTTAAGGGAGGGCAACACACATACACACTCCTTAAATACTTTAACTTAACATATATAAGTAAGTATACAGTCCCTCTCTAACTTAATGACATACAGCCAATGTCTAGTTAGTATCTTTAACTGCATCTTTCTTATATAAACCATACTTGTCATCTATATTGTTCATTTTCCATTTTCTAAAGCAGGAACCTTCACTTGTGTACTTTTCTCCACCAACCATATAAACTACTTAATTAAATTACCTAATTACAAGTATAAATAAATAAGGCCTGGTTACCAACACAAACAACTTTCAGTATTCAAATGAACTGAAGAGAAGTACAGAGGTGAACTGAAGACATCTACTAATGAACGAGGTTCATCGTGTATTCTTATGTTTTGGGCTTCAATCAGTGTATTTTATGGAAGGACTGGGAAATGTCAGTTACCCCAATACGTCAATTCAGTGGAGGCAGGTTAAGAAAGCTTCGACATAACTGCAACTGAAGACAGTCCTTCATGAATATACGTGATAGCAGAATCACATTCAAATTAAATGCTCCGAGACAATTTTCTCCTCTGCTAAGGGAAGAATTACATATGGTACAGCTGTAATAGCCAGTCAATCCTGGCTCCTGCTTCTGGACATAAACATGGTCTTACCTATGGGTCCCCAGTTGTTCATACCTTCCAACTAATTCAACCCATAGAAAAATATGTATGTTTAAAAATAATGGCTCAACCAGAACCTTACTCTAGAATCAAGATCCCCGCCTCCCTTCCCCACCTTCTTTGTCCATTGATTTCTTTAGAGTAACCATCCCACCTGCCTGCTTGGACTTGTAACCATGTAGTACACCTTGCTCTGTGACATCTATAATCTCCTTTCTCTTTGTTGCTTGACCAGACTCTTAATGAATCACATTGCCTTTATAATAAATGCGAGCTGGATTTCTTCCTGCTACTATCCAGGTACCTGTCCTATACTTAATATCTACATACAGCCAGAATTCTACACTTGCCCAGTTCTCACAGAATTCTTTCAGTTTATCTTCTCAGTTGAGATCATAACTTTTCTACTTTGCCTTAGCACTCCCAACTCTACCATTCTACCTCTTTTTCAACTAAAATCCAAGCCACTGATGGTTGGATTGGTAAGATTACAAATGAAGTGCAATCAATACAATTAGAATGAAAAAACAATGGCTCCAAGGCACTAAAAGATTCCACAAAAAGGTTAAGTTATATTCTGTACATGCTATTTGCTATGACATAACAAATGAACTTAGATATTTTAGAAAAGTTTCCATAACAGTTGAAATAAAATATTCTCTGGATTTTTCTGTTAGTAAAGAAGTTAAAGGCATCAGAATACTCCATTTCTCTATATAAATCTTCTAATGAACAATCAATCTGTTATATTCATATCTTAAATATGAAACAACATAAAGACAGCTTGGTTACCAGGTTGAGAGAAGAAGAAAAAAGATGATTTGTTTAATTCTCTAAGTCTCATTCTTATTTCCACAATCTGTAATTTCTGTTTCATTTCCATACCTGTATTAAGTAATAATAATTACGGCAGCTATAAAAAAAATTAATTTTTTTAATTGATGTATAACAACTTCCAGGCTTTTTAACATCTGTGAAATCTTAAATAAGAAAGTGAAAATAGGGGCACCTGGGTGGCTCAGTCGTTAAGCATCTGCCTTCAGCTCAGGTCATGATCCCGGGGTCCTGAGATCAAGCCCATTAGGCTCCCTGCTCTGCGGAAAGCCTGCTTCTCCCCCACCCACTCCCCCTGTTGTGCTCCCTCTTTCACTGAGTCTCTCTCTGTCTCTTTTTTTTTTTAAAGAAAAAAAAAGAAAGCAAAAATAATTCTTTCTTTTGATGAATGTATCCTTCCACTAATCACAAAAGAAAGAAAAGGCGCTAAGATTACTCTAGCCTCTGATTCTAGAACAATACTAATTTTAAAATGCCACTCAATAGTCAACTGCTTCTAACTATTTTCAAACTACTGTATGCACAGAGACATAAATGAAAAAAAAAACCATGTGGCTTTAGTCATCATACACAGTTAACAGAAATCCTATTTTTAAAAAATCTGTGTACTTTTTCTTTGTGTTTACTCTAATACCTCCTGAACATATAGATGATATATACAAATACAGCCTTTCTTCTCATCTATAAGCTGATACTATTGCAGCACCTGGGTGGCTCAGTTGGTTAAGTGTCTTCCTTTGGTTCAGGTCATGATCCCGGGGTCCTGGGATCGAGCCCCAAGTCAGGCTCTCTGCTCAGCAGGGAACCTGCCTCTCCCTCTCTCTCTCCCACTCTCCCACTTGTGCTCTGTCTCTCTCAAATAAATAAATAAAATCTTGGGGGAATAAAAGTGATACTATTTTTCCTGAGACAAAACATTTAACAAACATGATTAAGTACAACAGAAAGTAAAGAGGTAAAACATCAGCTATCACAACAAAACTTATTAGAGATTTTGTGTGAGATGTTTATCTTTTAGGCATGTAAAAAATAAAAGCACACAGGGTATCATATCAAAAACACAAGCATCAAAAAACATACCAATTTCTTCCACTTCTTCCAGGAAATCATTATATTCTCTTAGACTAGGAAAGTCTTCTTCTCTTTTATTGTATCTTCAATAGAAGAAAAAAATTCAACATATTACATATCTCTTGCTTTCAATATTATCTAATTGGTTTCTTTTCACATATTTTATTCATGACATATAGAAAAGAATATTGCTTACTGTGTAAAACACTGTTTTCCTGACACCATGTTTGTAACCAGACCAAGAATGTTGTTCTTAAATTCTTACGATTATAGAGAAGGAACAGAATCAAGAAAGGGTGATAAAATATGTTAAATCCTTCTAAAACTTAGGGAAAAGAAAGAAAAAGAAATTAGGGGCCCAATTTACTTCTTATAAATAGATTTGCTAATTTTCAGAAACCTAAAAATTAATTCAAAAAAATACCTTCCTATTTTTCATGACAATAATGGTATGAAGAATACCATATCAGGAAATTCTGTAAATACTGTAATATCCTTGTGAAGAATAAGAAAATGACAAGGGCTCAATAAAAATAAATAAATATAAAAGAGACTATCTAGGGCACCTGAGTGGCTCAGTTGATTAAGCACCTGCCTTCAGCTCAGGTCATGATCCCAGGACCTGCAACGGAGTCCCACATCGGGCTCCTTGCTGGGCGGTGAGTCTGTTTCTCCCTCTACCCTACCTCCTGCTTGTGCTTTCTCTTTCTCTCTCTTAGCTCTCTCTCATGCTCTCGCTCTCTCTCAAATAAATAAATAAAATCTTTAAGAAAGAAATAAAAAACAAAAGAGACTATTTCCCAGAAGCAATACATATAATAAAAGAGCAGCCTGGAACATCGATAAAATAACACATGTTAAATACCTAGAAAGATGCTGCTAAAACACTGGCGACCTACAGGGCACGTGGGTGGTGTAGTTGATTGGGGGTCCAATTCTTGCTTTTGGTTCAGATCACAATCTCAGGGTTGTGAGATCAAGCCCCACATCAAACTTCTCGCTGAGCACAGAGTCTACATGAGATTCTCTCTCTCCCTCTGTCCCTCCCACTTCTGCTAGCACTCTTTCACTCTTTCCCTCCAAAATAATTAAACAAATCTTTAAAACATTGGTGACCTAAGTTGAGACATATACCACCAAAAATATAATAATACATTAAATTTATATATTAATTCATTAAACTTCAAAAACAATAAGGTGACTTTCAATAAAAGGACAGATCAAATAAAACCCAAAACAATTCACAAAGAGTAAAAACTAGGGGCATCTGCGTGGCTCAGTCAGTTAAGCAAATCAGGTTGTGATCCTGCGATCTTGGGATAAAGCCCTGCATCTGGCTCCCTGCTCAGTGGGGAGTCTGTCCCTCTCCCTTTCCCCCTGCCCCTCTCCCTGCTTGTATGCTCTCTTATTCTCTCTCAAATAAACAATAAAATCTTTAAAAAAGAGTAAAAACTAAATTATAAATGAAAAAGATACTATAAAGAATATATTATGTACATACACACATATATGAAAATAAATTATAGGTAAATATATTATGTACATATACAGAGATACATATGAAAACAAATTATAGGTAATATTATTTTCTTTTTTTTTTAAGATTTTATTCACTTATTTGACAGAGAGATCACAAGTAGGCAGAGAGGCAGGCAGAGAGAGAGGAGGAAGCAGGCTCCCTGACAAGCAGATCATGACCTGAGCCAAAGGCAGAGGCTTAACCCACTGAGGCACCCAGGCACCCCAGTAACATTATTTTCTCTAACAGACTTCAAATCTCAACTTAAATACCTCCAGAGGCCCTACCTCGTATCAGTGACCCAACCAACACTCAGTCACTAACTTTATAATATTCTTCTCAATTTATAAACACACAGTTGTTTAGTTTGCCTGCTTTATTATCTATCTCCGTGCAATCCTATACTACTATACTGAAAGCCTTATGAGGGCAAGGTTCATAGCTATTTTACTCATTTTGTACCTAGTGACTAATATGCATAACACAGCGTTTGCACACAGAAAGTACTCAATATGTATTTAACTAAATTAAAAAACAAACAGTAAATAAACAAATTGTAAAGCTATCAATCAAAATGATCTACTCTTCTCTAACCAAGGCTAGATATTATCTAATTACTTAATAAATTTCTGTTGAACAAATGCATAGATGAACTTATAAATTATTCACTTGCCTAACTGTCCATATTTCCATATTTCTATCAGTAAATAATTACAGCAATTATTGAAATAATTCTTAAAGTCCTCTTTGTATATTGAATCAGTCAAACAATAACAATTACATTTTTAGGACTTTTTTCCGAATCTCAACCTCCTTGTCCACAGTAGGATCTTCAAAGAGTTGTACCCTGAAGTTGCTCTTTCTAAGTGGAGTGCCACATTCAGGACAGTTTCCAGCTCCTCTCATAAACAGTAAATCCACACAACTTTCACATCTGTAAGGAGAAAATACAAGGTAACCTTTAAGCCAATACTCAAATCCAGAACAATTTTGTATATACTTTACCATTTTTGTTGTTTTGGTGGTTTTTTGTTTGGGTGTGTTTTTCTAGCAGGGGAGCAGAGACAGGAAAATTAATCATTGCTACATAAAACTCTCACACAAAAAAGAACTTTTAGATAGTATTTATTTACATTTGGAGCTTAGTTTTTAAATCCAGGTATCCAAATGATGCCAGTTCCATTTTACAAATTAAACAAATTTGCGAATTAAAACAACTGAGTTGAGGGCTAGGCAGATTCAGAGGTAGCAGGATAGGGAAAAGTCAAAGAGGTATGTAAAAGAATGGTCTGTGGTCACCTCCATTCTCAGTCCAGCAACACTCTTAGATCTAGGCAAGAAAGGCCTCTACCAAAGACCTCCACCAAAGAAAGGTTACACTTTAAAGCCCTCGGCAGACTACAATCACTAAAACAAAGACTTTTTTTTCTCTTTCAGCCTTATAAGGAAGTTGTTTTTTTGTCTTGAGGTTTTTTGGGGGTTTTTTTTGAAAGTACAGTAAGCAACTGAACAAAGAGGAATTGCAAGGGAGAAGTGCAAGCTGAAAGAGGGCTTCTATACCCCTGCTCTACCCCAGGCCAAAGAGAAGAAACTGATGGTACCCCAGTATCTATGGATAAAGGGAAAAAATTACCACTACTCTGCTCTGAGAAATCCTAGAAGGAATGGTCCCTTATGAAAGTTTTAATCAGTAAAAGTTGGCTGCCCCAAATCCACCAGAAGAACTGCATTCCCTCCTTTCTTCTTGGGAAGTACAATTTGGCAAAGAGTATAGAATTTCCTGAAGTCTTGGAAAAACAAGGACCTAGAGAGGCTAGCTTCTTATACTGGATTCCTAGGGATCTGACAGGATCAGTTCACACTGTTTTTGATGGGTCCGCACCACTCAACCATCCTTGCCCTGTCCCAAAATATCCATGCTACTAATCAGACTAAAAAGTAGAAAGCCTGGTTAAAAGAAAATAACAGTTCCTTCAGCCTCTGGGTCTTGAGGCTGCAGCCCTAGGAAGTTAAGTGGACAGCATGGGAACTCAAGACTATGCCAAGGGTGTAGCTTAATTCTTAACTAATATTTAAACATTTTGATATACAGTCCTCTAGTTGTAATCTTGCCCAATTCCACACAAGAGGGCTACAAGAGTCCTAATCACTGTTTTCTTAGCATTGTTTGAATTTTTTGTTAAGATTCTATTTATTCATTCACTCATTCATTCATTCATTCGTTCATGAGAAACAGAGAGAGGTACTGAGGGAGAAGCAGGCTTTCCACAGAGCAGTGAGCCCAACAGGGAACTTGATCCCAGGACCCCAGCCAGGATCATGACCTGAGCCAAAGACAGATGCTTAACCAACTGAGCCACCCAGGTGCCCTGAAATTATTTATTTATGTGCTGATTTTCTGTAACCTTTATGAAGATGAAGGATGTATTTACATTGCATGAGAGCAGGAATCTGGCCTATCTGTTCTCTATCCCCAGTGCCTGACAGATAATAAGTACTGAAAAAACTATACATACTTTAAAAATGAATGTAAGAGGTGAAAAGAGAAAATCTAATGAATAAGGGGACACAAGGAAATAAGAATTTTTAAGGTTGGCTATTAGTAAAATAATAACATTTACCTTTGCATGTTTCTATCTTAACAGGGCCACCAAATATTAGAAAGGGAAAAAAAAAATCCTAAGAGAACACAGATCACAGTTGTCATTATCAAGATCAACAAAACCCCAGAAAATTCACTTCAGGATTCAGAAGATTGGGAATGGTCCATTTTCCCTAATCTTTGTTGTTAGAGAAAGTGAAATCTAACTATAGAAGTTGAAAATGAGCATACTTTAAAACTACACTGACTAGAAATGCCTGCATGGACCTCTGACTGTTTCAAGTCAGGTCATGATCTCAAGGTCACGGGATTGAGCCCCAGGCTGGGCTGTGCACTGAGCCAGAGTCAGCTTGGGATTCTCTCTCTCCTCTCCCTCTGTTCCTTCCACTCCTGCTGTCTCTTCAAAATAAATAAATAAATCTTTTTAAAAATAAATAAATAAAACTACACTGATTAAAGATATTTATAAGCAGGGAGCCACCAAAAATACTCAAAAATATCAAACCACAAATAGTATTCTATATTTCAAGGTCTTGGAGAGTAGACTCAGTTGATAATTCATTTAACAAGACAATACAGGGGCACCTGGGTGGCTCAGTCAGTTAAGCTGAGGTCATGACCTCCGGGTCCTGGGATCAAGCTTCCCCCTCAGCAAGGAGTCCGCTTCTCTCTTCTCTCTCCCTGCTCTCCCCACCACTCATTCTCTCTCTCTCTCTCTCTCTTTCTCAAATAAATAAATAAAATCTTTAAAAAAAAATTTTTAAAAACAAGGTTATACAGAACACTAAGGTATTTCTAAAAGTTATACTCTATATTAGATATGTTTGTTTCCACAATCAGTTCTATATCTTTACTTTTTTTAAAATCTACTTTAAATCATAAGGATTTCAACAGTATTTAAGAATTTTTAAAATAATTTATTTTCCTATACAACTTTCTCCCTTTCTGATTTAACTGCTATAAGAACAAATAACTATTTTCTTGAGCTCAAATATACAAGCACACAGAGAAAAAAACTTAAAGCTCTACTTCATTCCATTCTCTATCTCACTTACCACAACTAACATACTACTTTTAGAGTTTATATGACCAATTTTTCTACGTATTTATGAAATATATATTTATAAAGTACTTACAAAAGAAAAAGTTAATAATTGCTAATTCACTGCATCTGGCAACAGAGCAACCAAAACAGCAGCATATGGACAATCTCTGGCCTCCAAGAGTGCAAGAAAGTTTTTCATACAAAATCTGATATTTTCCAGAGCACAGGAAAATTTGCTGGAAAAGCCAAAATCCTTAGTCATTACCCACTCTCAAAGATATCATTATGGTTTTCTCTTGTTTTTAAAAAACCAGAATGGTGCCCACCTTCTTCTCATTCTAAACAATGTATTTTTAGATTTTCTTATATGAAAATTTAACTGCTTATATTCCTTTGTCAAGATATTTAACTGACTTACTTGCTTTTCTTTCTCAAAACGAATTATTATTTCATGCAGAATTTCAATAGCTATTAAAATAGATTAGCTGACTTTAAAAAGGTAAGTAATTATACATTTTGTATTTAAAGACTGTCTCTGAAGTCATGTAGTTTTATCAGGACTTTCCATTCTTCTTTTACTCACTGGCTTCCTGAAACAACTCAGAATAGAAGTCTGTGTCTTGGGGTACTTAGTTTAGAGTCTGCCTTCAGTTCAGGTCATGATCCCAGAGTCCTAGGATAGAGCCCCACATGGGGCTCCTTGCCTTCTCCCTCTGCCAGCCCCCCTAGTCCCACCTCCTCATGTGCATGCACTCTCTCTCAAAAAATAAATTAAATTAAATTGAATTAAATTAAAAGAAGTTTATGGTCTTGAAATATAAACAAGTAATAACTTCTGTTAAAGAAAAAATTTTCCCTGTAATAAATTATTCCATAAACTCATGTGTACTGAACTCTATAGGGTAGGAGCTACATATTAATTAAGGTAATTTTTTCTCTCAAAATATGCTACCTAAATTTTCTAAGACCGGTAAATAACTTTTTTGTAATCTAAGGTTAAATTGGTATGTATCACTTTATACGTAAAAGGGAATTCATAATCCATCTACTCCAAAGCTTAAGGACAAAAACTACTGCAACATAGTGTTTCAAGATACCAAACAAAGAATTCATCCATAAAAATAGAAGGGATGGACTGGAACTGCAAGTGTTAGAACATTATAAAACATTATAAATTTCCCCTCATAGACTTTGGGGAATAAAATTTACTCTCAAAATTAAAAAGAAAGAAATTATGTAAACCCATTTTTTTCCACTGTCTTTGAACTCAAAATTCATAACTATTCGATCTTCTGTTGGATATTACCATTTAGCATGCCAATCTACAACTAAAAAGCAAATAATACAATGCATAAATTCAAATATTATGTTTAAGCCCATTTTGAGCCAGAAAAATAGAGCTATATACAGGGAAAAAGGAAAGAGCTAGTAATTTAGTATAGCTGTGCCAAGAAAACATGAGCACCCACCCCCCACAGCAAAAAGTGGATTTGTATCCTCCTCACAGACAGCAAGGACCATGGAATACATCTAATTTCCCTTTTGGCCCTCGTGTCCGTAAACTCCTAACCCAAATTTAAATGCTTTCTTGAACAACACTGTATGTATTTTCTAGAAAAAGGATGGAAATGTATGAAGGAAGTTAAAAAGATAACATGTATTAGGGATCTTTATGATTTTCCTTATCCTACAGGTGAGGTCACTAAGCACTACAAAGTCAAATAACTGACTTACAATCATTTAACTAGCAAGAAGTGACCATGGTCTGCTTCACATTCCACATTCTCTCTTTCAATCTTATCCTTACTCAAAACTTTTACAATAACCTAAGTAACAATCCCCAATGTCTACCTCCAGCCCAAATATCTCTCCTGAGTTCCTATTAGACACTGCCTACTGCACAATTCCTCTTTGATATCCCACGGGTACATTTTTTTATTTAGAAAAAAGTTACCTCGAACTCAATATATCCAAAACCAGTATCTTCCACTCTATTAAGGATACAAAGAAAATAACACAAACTTTGTGCATAAGGGTTCATAATATAGTGATCAAAATAGAAAGAAAAAATAAAACTCTATAATAAAGATATACTCTGAATACTATCATAAGCTCTCAGCCAATAAGCAATAGCTCAACAAATTATACTGCATACTCTAGGTCAGCTAGCATTAACACATCACACTCCAAATGCTCCAAGCCAATGAATGTTCCAAATGCACTATCCTGAGTAGAGTATATTTCCTAAAATATGTGGACTTTACTCTTCTGAACCCATTCTTGTTGCCACTGATGAACAGTTTTGACCTAGAATAGCCAAAAAGTGTGTGGAGGTTATAGTGTTGGATGCTGAGATCTAAGTTTTGCAGAGACTCAATGCCCCTTCAAATATGTTGACGAAACAGAGTGAAGGTCAGTTAGAAATTAAAAGGAAAGTCCTCTAGCTAACTTTATGAAGGGCCTCAGAAATAAAACTGTACACTGGGAGACCTGATAAACAATTATATGAATAGTAAAGGAACACAACATGACCACCAGGAACATTCAGAGTTTTCAAGAATTTAAAGAAAACAAACTGCTAGTATACCAAGCCAGGAAGTATCTTTATAGGGACCATGACTATAAGTCTACCTTGGGAAAGCTAAGGGCAAATTCGGTTAGTACTACGAATATCCAGAAAAGCAGGTCCTACACTAAGTAAGATATCCCCTTTACTTTCACAATGATTCAAAGAAACTAAATAAAAATTTACCTAAGTAGGCCAAAGAATATTATCTGAAAAGCTATCAACAGATTCCTCCATTTTCCAACTATATTTCTATGGGAGGCCGTATCACCTCCATGTATTTCAACTGAAATAACATGTAACAATATAGATCACTACAGAAGCAAATATCACAATCTAGCTGTTTTCTCTTAACCTTAAACAAAGGAATTTGCAAAAATGTAAAAAATGCTATCCCTAACTAAACTGTGAGAAGGTAGCCATTTCTAGCCATCCAGTACACCTAACTAGGAGGAAGAAAAAACCACTTTCAGACACTTGTGAACTGCACAGTCCTGAAGCATAGGCTCACTAAAATCCTGAAATCTAATCACAAGAATATAGACCACTGCCCTCCCCACAATACCTCACCACAACATTACTAAAAGCCTACTTAGAAAAATTCCTTTTACACTATACATCACATCTAGCTATCAAGAAAAACTTAAAAGCCATACCAAAAGGCGAAAAAACACAATTGGAAGACACAGCAAATTCAGAACAGACATGACAGGGATGTTAGAATTATCAAACTAGAAACATAAAGGAACTATAACTAATATGTTAAGGGTTCTAACAAATGAAGTAGACAAGATGCAAGAACAGGTGAGCAATGTAAACAGGGATGCAGAATGACTTTGATGGCCTTATTAGCAGACTGGACACAGATGAGGAAATAATCCTTGAGCAAAAAAAATATACGAACAGAATCCTCGAAAACTGAAAACCAGAGAAAAAGACTGAACGAAGAGAATATCCAAGGACTACAGAACCTACGGGCAGCTACTATCAAAAGTTTAAAAAAAAGAAAGTAAAACGGATATGCTAAGGAAGAGAAAATGGAATCACATAAAATACTCATTCAGAACCACAATAGGCAGAGGCTGGGAAGATGGTGGAGTAAGAGGACCCTAAGGTCACCTCTTCCCATGAATACAACTAAGTTACACTCATATCAACATAAATAATCCAGAAAACAACCCTAAGACTGGCAGAACAAACTCCACAACTAAAGGTAGAGAAGAGGCCACTGCAAAGAGGATAGGAAGGACAGAGAAAAGATGGGGAGCCAAAATGACGGCTGACATCTGGGGTTGGAAGGCGCTGCCCACAGAAAGAAAAGTGAGAAACAGACTGTCACATCAGGGAACCTGCACCAGGAAGACAAAGTCCCATAATATTTGGTTTTGAAAACAACAGGAGCCAGCTTTCATATGTCCTTTTCTATTTTTATTTATATCTTTTAGTAGTCTGTATACCCAACATGGGCCTCAAACTCAAGACCCCAAGATCAGGAGTCTCAGGTTCTTCCAACTGAGCCAGCCAGGTGCCCCAACTGAGTTCTTAAAACCACAGGGACCTAAAACCTGAAATTTCAAAAATCAGCAAGCTTGGTTCTGGGACAGACCAGAGGGAACAGCAAATTGAGTTGCCACCCTGAAAAAGACAGCACAACAAAGAGCTCATGGAGATACGGTGTAGAATCAGCAGTTTGAAAAATGGGTGGCATGGGGGTGCCTGGGTGGCTCAGTGGGTTAAGCCTCTGCCTACGACTCAGGTCATGATCTCAGGGTCCTGGGATTGAGCCCCGCATCGGGCTCTCTGCTCATCGGGGAGCCTGCTTCCCCCTCTCTGTCTGCCTGCCTCTCTGACTACTTGTGATCTCTGTCAAATAAATAAAATCTTAAAAAAAAAAAAAAATGAGTGGCATACAGGAGGGAGAGCTATTTACTCATCTCAGAGGTATCCTGGAGAGGTAGGGATCACAGGAAGACCCCAGCCAGGAACAAAGGAGCTATCAAGCACCTTTTCCCTCCGCTGCCCCTAAGCATAAACACACAACCACCTACAGGAACAAGTGGGCCAGCACTCACTACTACTATGCTCCTTGGTACTTACCCCCAAAGGAGGTAGAAACTTATGTCTACACAAAAAATTGCACATGGTGTTATTACCAGCTTTATTCATAATTGCCAAAACCTGGAAGCTACCCAGATGTCCTTCAGCAGCTGAATGGATATATAAACTGTAGTATATCCAGATGATAAAATATTATTCAGTACTAGAAAGAAAAGAGCTATCAAACCATGAAAAGACTTAAATGCATGTTACTAATTGAAAAATGTCAATCTGAAAAGCCTACCCAGTATATGATTCCAACTATATGACATTCTAAAATAAGCAAAATTCAAGACAATAAGATCAGGGATTGTGGCTGGCAGCGGGGAGAAAGGGGAACAGAAGATTTTTACAGCAGTAAAAATACTCTATATGGTATTATAGTGATGGATATATGTCATTATACTTTTGTCCAAACCCAAAGAATGTACAACAGTAAGAGTGAATCCTAGTGCTCAATTCAGCAGCACATCTACTAAAACTGGAAAGATATGCAAGGATGACACACAAATTCTTGAAGCAATCCATATTTAAAAAAAAAAAAAAAAGAGTGAATCCTAAAGTAAACTATGGACTCTGGATGATAATGACGTATCAATGTAGGTGCATCCTTGGTTAAAAAAAAAAAAGGTATAATTTCTGATAAATGATGTTGATAATGGGTATATGAGAAATCTCTGTACTGCCTTCTCAATTCTCAATTCTTATAAATGTAAAACTGCTCTAAAAAATTAAGTCTATAAAGCAATGATAATGTTAACATTTTTGTTTCTGAAAAGCAAAGTACACCAATGTTTGTTCAACATTTACTAACATTTTCAAGTAATCATTTTAAATATCCAATAAACACTAAAGAAACTCAATTAATAAAATAACAGACAAACTTGAGACCTATTCCTCAGATTGCTTTGAAACCCATATCATATTTTAAATTTCTAAGCGATTTTTACTTTTTGGATAGTAGAGACAGTTATTTTTAATTTCACTAATAAAGAGAAAACTTAAGCCTTTAAAAACCAAATGGCCACCCAATAATCAACTTAATGAAATGAGTTATTATATATAAAAGAACTTAAACCAGTGTCTGGCACATAGTAAATACTCAATTGTTAGCTGTATCTCTACATTTATCAAGTCCTTTCCATCTGACCAAATAATTCCTAAACTGTGCAGACACAATAATATTTTCCACTTACCTTTTTTTTGATGGAGACAGAGAAAGTGCATGCACATGTGCATGTTAGCAGTGGAGAGGCAGGCACAGAGAGAGAGGGAGAAAGAATCTCAGCAGGCTCTATGCCCAGCACAGAGCCCAATGAAAGTCTCAATCTCACAACCCTGAGATCATGACCTGAGCTGAAATCAAGAGTCACTTAACCAACCCAGGCACCCCTCCACTTATCATTTAAATTTCCAGCAATTTTCAACATCCTGAATTCTCATATTTTTATAAAATTGGTACATATTTCTTCCATTTTCACTGACACCAAGAGCATATTCTATGACAAGGATTTATGGGGAAAGTATTTCTCAAAAACCGTTAAAAGTAAAATTAAAACAATTACCTCTAAAATAAATTTTTTTCTTTTCTTTAAATTTTTTCTTTTTTTATTAATTTTTTAATTTTTTTATTAACATATAATGTATTATTAGCCCCAGGGATACAGGTCTGTGAATCGCCAGGTTTACGCACTTCACAGCATTCACCATAGCACATACCCTCCCCAATGTCTATAACCCCACCCCACTCTCCCAACCTCCTTACCCCCAGCAACCCTCAGTTTGTTTTGTGAGATTAAGTGTCTCTTATGGGGGCGCCTGGGTGGCTCAGTGGGTTAAGCCGCTGCCTTTGGCTCAGGTCATGATCTCAAGGTCCTGGGATCGAGTCCCACATCGGGCTCTCTGCTCAGCAGGGAGCCTGCTTCCTCCTCTCTCTCTGCCTGCCTCTCTGCCTACTTGTGATCTCTGTCTGTCAAATAAATAAATAAAATCTTTAAAAAAAAAAAAAAAAGAGTCTCTTATGGTTTGTCTGGAAAAAAAATTTTTAATATTGAATACAAATAAGCATTACTTTTAACAAGTATTCTTGAGTTTTTAGGAGAGGGTAAGTTATCTAACTCCATTAATAAAAGCTACCTTAGTGATTTGTCCAATTATTCAAATATATGTAGCCAACAGAATTTAAGACTTTTTTTTGTTTTCATAAAGGGCCTAAACTAAGGATGGAAATATCTAAGTAGTTAGAACTCAGTATGAAGAAGAAAACCTCAGTAAGGTTATAGCGAATGCCTGTGTTTACATTTTCAAAACTTTGAAGATTTGTTTCTTTCAAAGATACCACAGCTAGGCAAAAAACAAAACAAAACAAAACAAAAAAACCCACTGTTTATTTTCAAGAATTTAAGATAAAACCACCTATTTTGGGGCACCTGGGTGGCTCAGTGGGTTAAAGCCTCTGCCTTCGGCTCGGGTCAAAATCCCAGTGTCCTGGGATCGAGCCCCGCATCGGGTTGTCTGCTCCGCAGAAAGCCTGCTTCCTCCTCTCTCTCTCTCTGCCTGCCTCTCTGCCTACTTGTGATCTCTGTCAAATAAATAAATAAAATCTTTAAAAAAAAAAAAAAAAACCCCACCTATTTCTTCACACTTGCTCATTGCTGTTTTGAAATTAATTCCAAAGATAATCTATATATTAACAATGCCCCTTTTATCTTCAAATATGAAGTATTATTTTTATAACAAAATACAAAATAGCTTTCTGAAACGTTCTTAAGGTGAAGCAAAATTCACTACTCATTCTACATAAAACACCAGTGAGTAATACGCTATCTTATGCAATATTCTTAACCTATTACAACTAATTATACAGATAAAAAAATTATAAATTTTACAAATTGTAATGGTACATTTACAAAGCATGTAACTGAAATATTTGTAAAAAATTTACAGCCTTAAAAATATTATTTCATTATTTTAAAAATCAAAGTTATATCCACATGCAAAAGAATGAAATTGGACTGCTACCTCACATTATCTAGAAAAATTAACTAAAAAGGACCAATGAGGGGCGCCTGGGTGGCTCAGTGGGTTAAGCCGCTGCCTTCGGCTCAGGTCATGATCTCAGGGTCCTGGGATAGAGTCCCACATCGGGCTCTCTGCTCAGCAGGGAGCCTGCTTCCTCCTCTCTCTCTCTGCCTGCCTCTCTGCCTACTTGTAATCCTCTCTGTCAAATAAATAAATAAAATCTTTAAAAAAAAAATAAATAAATAAAAATAAAAAGGACCAATGACCTAAATATAACAAACTCTTGGAAGAAAAATTCTAAGAAGAAAATCTAGAAAAAAGTCTTCCTGACTGTGGATTTGGCAATAGATTCTTAGATACGACACCCAATGCACGAACAACAAAAGGAAAAAATAAGATATACTAGAATTCATTAAAATTTAAAAATTTAGGGGAGGCTGTGTAGCTCAGTAGGTTAAAGCCTCTGCCTTCAGCTCAGGTCATGATCTCAGGGTCATGGGATCAAGCCCTGCGTCGGGCTCTCTGCTCAGTGAAGAGCCTGCTTCCTCCTCTCTCTCTACCTGCCTCTCTGCATACTTGTGATCTGTCTGTCAAATAAATATATATTTTTTTAATCTTTTTAAAAATTTTTTAAAATTTAGTGCATCAAAGAAATTATCAAAAAAGTGAAAAGGCAACCTACAGAATGGGAAAAATATCTGCTTATCATATAGTTGCTAAGTGTCTAATATTCAGAACATATAAAGAACTATTACAGCTCAACAACACAATTAAAAAATGGACAAAGATGTGAACAATATTTCTCCAAAACAGATATATACAACGAATGCCCAACAAAAACATGAAAAAATGCTGAGCATCATCAGACATCAGGGAAATGCAAATTAAAATGACAATGCAATGTCACTTCATATCCACTAGGATGGCTATTCAAAAATAAGAAAGGAAGAAAAAAAAAAGAAAATAACAATAACAAGCATTGCTGAGGATATGGAGAAACTGGAACCCTCATAAATGGCTGGTAGGAACGAAAAATTGTTCAGATGCCATGGATAACATTTTGATGGTTCCTCAAAAAGTTTAATATAGAATTACCATATGTCCTAGCAATTCCACTCCTAGGTATATATTCAGAAGGACTGAAAATAAGTACTCAAACAAATGCATACAGAAATATGTTTGTGGCAGCACTACTGACAAAGGAGGACAGAAGCCAGATGTCCATCAACATAAGAACAGAGAAACAAATTGTGGTATATACATATAATGGAACTATCCAACCATAAAAAAGAATGAAGTACTGATAAATGCTACAACTTGGATGAACCTTGAAACCATTGTGCCACATGAAAAGAGGCAGTCACAAAAGGTTGCCTATTATATGATCCCATTTACATAAAGTATCCAGAATAGGTAAGTCCATAGAGACGAAAAACAGATTATTGGTTACCAGATACTGGGAATGAGGGGAAAATGGGGAGTAACTGCTTTATGGGTACAGGGTTTTCTTTTACAGTGATGAAAACGTTTCAGAAGTAGACAGAGGTGGTGGTTGCACAACTTTTTAAATGTACAAAATGCCACTGAACTGCTCACTTTAGAATGTTTAATGTTATACAATATGAATTTCACATCAATTAAAAAAAACTTAGAAATTAAAGTTATATATTCTTAGTATAAGGTCAAGTTTATGTATTCATTTATCATTTTCAACAAAGAATGAAAAACCTGGACTCTTACACTAACATTAGCTTGCTGCAGGAATGCGGGGAGAAGGGTATCTTTTGTTTGCCTCTCCAGTTAACAAGGCACACCTTCTCCTATTATAAACTAATAAAATTATGAATTTCCCAGTCACACAATGTGAATGAGTTTGACCTCACTCCTAAATCAAGAGGTGATCACTGACTGGCTTAATCCAAGCAGTGAATGGGTTCCTCTTTAACAGTATGGTTGATTGAAGATAAGCAAGCAACCCAATATGCCCCTATGAGATATGACGACAGAAAAAAGCAGGGAAAAAAACTTCCCCATCATTCCTTTTTTCTTTTTAATTTTAATTCCAGTAAAGTTAATATATAATGTTATATTAGTTTCAGGGGTACAATATAGTGATTAAACAATTCTATATATTACCCAGTGCTCATCAAGGTAAGTATACTTTTTTTTAAATAAACATATATTTTTATCCCCAGGGGTACAGGTCTGTGAATCGCCAGGTTTACACACTTCACAGCACTCACCATAGCACATACCCTCCCCAATGTCCATAACCCCACCACCATTTCTCCCAAACCCCCTCCCCCCAGCAACCCTCAGTTTGTTTTGTGAGATTAAGAGTCACTTACGGTTTGCCTCCCTCCCAATCCCATCTTGTTTCATTTATTCTTCTCCTACCCCCTTAACCCCCCATGTTGCATCTTCACTTCCTCATATTAGGGAGATCATATGATAGTTGTCTTTCTCCGCTTGAAGGTAAGTGTACACTTAATCCCCTTCACTTACTTCACCATCGCCTATCCACCTCCTCTCTGGTAACCATCTGTTTGTTCTCTATAATTAAGAGTCTGCTTTTTTGTTTCTCTCTCTTTCCTTTGTTCATTTGTTTTGGTTCTTAAATTCCTCATATAACTGAAATCATATAGTATTTGTCTTTCTCTGACTAACTTTGCTTAGCATTATACTCTCCTGCCCTATCCATGTTGTTGCAAATGCCAAGATTCATTCCGTTTTATGTCTGAGTAACATTCATGTGTGCGTGTGCTGGCGGCTTCTTCTTTATCCATTCATCTATCCATGGGCACTTGGGCTGCTTCCACAAATTGGCTATTGTAAATAATACTGTAATAAACACAGGGGTGCATGTATCCTTTTTTTTTTTTTAAGATTTTTTTTATTTATTTCTTTGACAGAGACAGATCACAAGTAGGCAGAGAGGCAGGCAGAGAGAGAGGGGGAAGCAGGCTCCCTGTCGAGCAGAGAGCCCGATGCAGGGCTCCATCCCAAGACCCTGAGATCATGACCTGAGCCGAAGGCAGAGGCTTTAACCCACTGAACCACTCAGGTGCCCTGCATGTATCCTTTGAAATTAGTACTTTCTTATTCTTTGGGATCCTGCCATTCCCTCTAAACCTATAATAAAAAGCAACTATTTTGTTTATCTAGATGCAAACTTAGAAAGACGGCACTGTGAAGAGAAAACAGAAGCCAAGATATAGAATGAAGACAAAATAATAGTTACATTATTGAGCTGGATCACGCCTTATCTACAGCTGTACTTTTCAGTAATAGGTCAATAAATTTTTAAGATAGTCTGAGTGAGTTTCCTATTATTTACAAACAAAAGCATCTAAAATTATATACTACCTAAATGACATTTCAAAAACAGTCTTCAATTACCTTACCCACAAAAGCAATAATCTCTAAATTAACTCTCTCCCAAAAATGTTATTCAAATGAGAGACATATGTGAAAGCACTGTGAAAACTACCTACATGCCCTAAGATCAAGTCACTTACGTTTTCTTATTCTAGAATGCATTTCCTTAAATGATAAATCCAGCATTTACCACATAAAAGTTAGTTTTCTTACAAAGATAATTCCTTTACTCTAGAATCTATTTCTTTAAAAAGGTAAAGCTATGACTAGCCACATAAAAGTCACTTATCAAAGACACAACGATATAATTAGATCTGCACTGGCAATCAGAAAACCTAGGTTGCTGTTCCAGCTCTGTCTCTTATCATACAGGGAATTTTGAGAAAGTCAAATATGCATTTATAAAATATTAAAGGTTTCTTCCAAGTTCGATAATTCTAGATACCTTGAGTTGTTACAAAGGTTGTTAATTTTTCTTTTTCCAAATAGGAATACATACATTTTCTTTCAATGTAACTGATGATTATCGGTAACTTTTCCCTACCACCTATAATTACAAACTTTATATATGGTACAGACTTTTCCTTAAAATTTTAATTCCATCAAGTATAACCTACGATATTGTATTATAGGGATGTGATATATAAGGTTCTGTGATAGAGGAAAAAGATATTTCGTTAAGAACTTTTTTTTTTTAAGAACTTTGTTTTTTGGGGTGCCTGGGTGGCTCAGTAATTAAGCGTCTGCCCTCAGCTCAGGTCAGGATCCCAGGGTCCAGGACAGAGTCCGTGTCAGGCTCCCTGCTCAGTGGGAAGCCTGATTGTCCCTTTCATACTCCTGCCTCCCTCTCTCCCTGTCAAATAAATAAATAAAATCTTTAAAAAAAAAAAAAAAACTATGTTTCTTAGTCTTAAATTTCTCATACTAAAAATAAAAGCATAGCTATGCTGATAATACATTCTTTTCCATTTGTACCAACATAACGATATGTAAGTTATTAAAACAAAGTATAAGAATATGATACTACTTTGAATTGCATACAACTTTTCTTCCAGAAAGCTTAAAAGTCTATACAAAGACCATGATTCAAAAATAAAGGCTAAACTAGATTTTCCCATTTCTATAGATGGTAAACAAATGACTTGTCAAAGGTTATAATTTTAGGCACCTGGGTGCCCCTTGAGTTTGACTCAGGTTATGATCTCAGGGTCTTGGGATCCAGCCCTGTGTCAGGCTCCTCAGTCAGTGCAGTGCACTTGAGGATTCTTTCCCTCTCCCTCTACCCTTCAGCCCTCTCACTCACTCATTGGCTCATGAACCTCTCTCACTCTCTCTCCCAAATAAATAAATAGATCTTTTTTCAGAGCAGGCCAGAAATATGTCTCACCTAATTCCTAAGCTTATCTTTCTACCAATGAAATGCTCCAGATCTAGCTAAGCCCCACCACGCCCAAACCAGGATATCTCACAATGCTATCAATGGCACTAGAATATACAAACCATCAGATACTACTTAACATGAAAACTCTTAGATCAATTTGACAATGAATTACAAGGTTTATGTTACTCTATGCCAAGTCTAAGGGTCAAACTGAATTCACTACCAGACCCTTATCTAAAAACATGTACTGGGCAGTTATTATACACAGTGGTTCTACCTAAAACATAAAGTCACAATATAAAGAAGTATAAGATTTGATCACTATCTTCAGGTATATATTAAGTAGTAAGGCAAGAGGACACGCCCATAATACAATCGTACAAATTTGTGTCTAAGTGTAAAAATAATAGATTCACTCCTTGAACAATTAATTATTGTGCAACTGAGAAGGAAGGCACGGTTAAGTACACAGATTCCAGGAGCTATTCTGCCTCCTTTTCTTTAGTCATTTGCTAGGCCTGCAACCCTAGACAAATTATTAACCCTCACTGTGCCTCAATTTCCTTGTGAAAAAGAAAAATAATACCTTCCAGGGACTGGGATTGATGGGGAGGGGGATGGATGATCCAGACTCACAGAGCTAGTACGATTTATACCCATTAATGCAGATAAAAATGTTAGAACTATACCAGGCATAGTACACTCTCAATATATATTAGCTATTAAAATAGTATTTAATGCAAGGAATGACCTATAAGGACCAAAAGCCAGTATCACAGTTTACCAAGGGGAAAGGACTCAGGAAACAGGCTGAAAAGACACAGGAATTGAAAAATCTGATGGCTTTTAAGTACAAAAGAAGGATGACATTCCAGGCAGAAACCACAGCAAAAACCAAAGTATCAATACTCACAATTTAAACACAGATCAATAAAGAGAACACTTTAAGGGGACAAAAAAGAGAGTTCATGTAAGCATGCAAGGCAGGCTCTTACCCTTTCCCACCAAAGTACTCTCAAATGGCAGAGAAAAATGTATATCCCGGAAGACTGGAGACAAGAGTCTCAAATGGTCTCCCACTAAGTCAACATTTCTTCAAATTACATATTTTATCTTAAGAATTTAGAAATGTTCAATTTGTTTCCATAATATAATCCTATTTATTTTCATTGAAAAAAAAACTTAAATGATTACTAGTAATTCAATTACTCAAAAATTTTTTCATATTCTTTGGGTAAAATTGATTTCCCAAAAAGATGTCTATAGATTCATGTGCCAACAATATACCAGCACACTTCAAGAATCAAATATACTTTGGTTAAAGAAACAGAGAAGAGAGGATGCCGTCCCCCCTCCCCCCAAAAAATTCCATGTATACCAGGGAATCTGCATAGGAAAGAATAGTATTACAAATCAATGTAGAAAGGAATGAGGACTCAATAAATTGTTGGGATACCACTGACTTGCTAGATGAAAGGGGTGGGGAACTAGATCCCTCTCTCTTACACTGTACACAGAAAGAAATTCTGTATGAATAAATAATCTAAACATGAAAGTGAAAATTCACTTTCAAGAGAATATTATGACATCAGAGCAGAATTCCCTAAAAGTGACTAAAAAACTTTAACATACAAAGGAGACCAATAAATTTCATTTTATCAAAATTGAAAACCAAAATACTACTAAAAGACTCACCAAATCTGAGGAAGTTACTTTTTTCATCACACATTAAAGATAATATTCAGACTATATGAAGAGGTTCCATAAATCAATAACACAAAAAATGCTACAGAAAAATGGATGGATTATATAAACAGGCAAATTATACCATACAAATGCACTTTCTTCTCAGATAAGTTCCCTAGCTGGAAACTGCTCTTTAGGATTCTATTTATTTTATTTCCATGAGAAACTTTCTAGAGAAAGGGACAAATTGCAGCCCCAATGCTGCCATTGATTTCCTGGCCAAAACTGATCTTCATCATCCCACTCTAATTTCCCCTTCCTGAACAACAGCACCTCTGCTGATCAAGATGACCCAGACCCTTACTCTTAAGGGATCTGAACCCCTATTTACTATTCTCTATTTAAGCTGTGTCTGCTGTACTTACACATTAACTATAATAATGGAATTGGGAACACCAAGAGACACCCTAGTGAATCCCTTGAATGCCATACATATTCTACCCTACCCTCATTATGATGACGATCAGAATCAATTACTCTTGCCAGAATGATGACTCCTTTTCTTCCCTGTTGTCCTCTGAACCCAAGGATCCAAAATAACCAGACAACAGGTATGGTATAAAGACTAATGGAGGGGCACTTGGGTGGCTCAGTTAAGCGGTTGCCTTGAGCTCAGATTAAGATCTCAAGGTTGTGAGATCAAGCCCAACGTCAGACTCCACACTCAGAGGAGTCTACTTAAGATTTTCTCTCTCTCCCTCTTCCTCTGCCCTTCCCCCTCTATGTGCTGGCTCACACATGTGCTCTCTCTCTCTCTCTCTCAAATAAATACATCTTTAAAAAAAAAAAAACTTTGCAGCCAAATATAAATCACTGAAAGTGTCTCGGCAGAATGAGAATAAAGCAGAAAATGGGCTGAAAAATAAATAAGGACCTTATAAACACATCAAAACAGACCCAGTACCAACAGTTTACGTTCAGAAAAGACCTTGAGGCCTGTGTGCGATCCTTGGACTACTGCCAAAAAATGAACTCTCAGATTTCTTTGGTATAGTCCCACACCAAGCCCACTAAACTCAGTAGACTAGGCACAACCATCTAACCATCTGTAAGGAGAAAGGGAACCTGGGTGGCTCAGTTAGGTGTCTGCCTTCATCTCAGGTCATGATCCTGGGGTCCTGAGATCGAGCCCTGCACCTGGCTCCCTGCTCAGCAGGGAGTCTGCTTCTCCCCTTCCTTCTGCCACTCCCCCTACTTGTGCTCACTTTCTCAAATAAAATCATTTAAAAATAAATAAATAAATAATAAAAGTATACAGAAAACACATTACATTAAATCAAATATTTTCATTTGGATCATCTGGACTCCACCAAAAAAAAGCACATAAACAAAAAGTATCTCTAACCAACTGGCATACCTATCACCAAAAACATAATCTTGTATGCATTAGTGTCAGAATGGGATTATATCGAGAATGAACACATATCTTACCTAAAAAGCTAATTCCCAAAGCTAAATAAGCGCACACACACTTACTCAATTACCCAAATTAATTTTTTTTAAACACTACGCAATCCCTTAAACTATCTCAAATGCAGTATACCTTTTTTTCCTGTCATGATCACACTCACTCTATTCTCATGTCCTCCACAGAATGGTGAATAAGATCCACAGTAATCCCAATATGTATTCATATTGTCCACACACTTCCACCAGTGCCATACTAGTTGTGAATCCCACCATCTTGACCCTCACTTATGGACTCCCCTAACGGTATCAACTCCTCTTTCTCCCAAATATAGTTTTCTATATCTGGCTTATGATCTTCCTGTTAACCACCATTCCTATCATCATTTTTGGCAACTTGAACATCCTCATAAATGAGCCAGCCATTATTCTAGGCACCTAATTCCTTGACTTCTTTAACCTCAATGATCTCTTGTTCCATCCCACTTATGTCACCCAACCTCATACCTTCAATCCTCAATCTTGTTATTATCAATAGACATATCTCTGAATTCTTTATTTCTAGCATCCACTCTCCCAACACTTCCTCCACTCCTTTCGGATGACTTGTATTAAGTACCATCACTCTATCCTTTGACCCCAAGACTTCCCATCCACTGGCCCTACTACTCTTCCACATTCATCACCCCTTCAAGGTTCAAACCTACATAAGTTTACATTCTAGGATCTAGTATTATAACCAATCCTTTGCAAATACACTGAACTCACGTGTCATTCTCTCCACTCTCTGTGATTGAACCCAACTATCCACTAGTCCATGCCTCTAACTGAGCTTTTGAGTTTTGCTGGAGAAAACATCTCATAACCTACAGGCTGAATTCACTTTAAAAATTATCACCATGGGGCACTTGGGTGGCTCAGTGGGTTAAAGCCTCTGCCTTCGGCTCAGATCATGATCTCAGGGTCTGGGGATCAAGCCCTGCATCAGGCTCTCTGCTCAGCGGGGAGCCTGCTTCCCCCTCTCTCTCTGCCTGCCTTTCTGCCTACTTGTGAGTCACCACAGATCTCAAATGAGCATTCAACATCAACAGACATGAATCACCACAGATCTCAAATGAGCATTCAAGATCACCAGACATTCCTTCCACACTTTCCAAATATATTCATTTTCCCAATCTCTGAGAAAATGATTTCATACTCTCTTCTCTCTTCAGACTTCCAACATTTCTTATTCTCACCTCAATCATAGCTGGTGACCTAGCCTCATACTATATTAATATGGGATGTAATCAGACAAAACTCATCTCATTTCTGAACACCAATTCCATCAATCTGCTTCTTTAACCATATTAACTGTATTCCTTTATATTAAAATGAAAAAAGCATCCCTGCTCTTATCTAGAGCCAACCTCTCCCCTCCACTTGTGCTCTGCATCTCACTTTTTAATCTCTACTCAAATACTTCAGTTCTGCAACTTTCTCTTTTCTCCCTCATTATGACTTTCTTCCTCTCCTGAATCAACCCAACTCTCACTGGCCTCTTTCCCAAAATTTATTCTCTACAGAACAGCCAGAATATTCTCTTTAAATTAGAAATTGGCTCATTTCATTCATTCCCTGTTCATGATCCAATGGCACCTCATGTTAAATAGCATAAAATTCAGTTACAAGAGGCTTGACCCTACATAACATGACCCCTACCTAACTCTTCAGCTTCAAGTCCTATCAATCTACTTTTTGTCTTTCTTCTTCCTGCCCTTCCAACATGCCACAATCATTCAAGTTTTAGGACAACTGCACTTGTGTTCTCTATCAAAAACTCTCTTCTTCCCAATCTTCCTATGGTTATCTCCTCTCATTACTCAAGTCTCAAACCAAAAGTCATCTATTCAGAAAGGCTCTTATTGAAAAACTGTCCCTATTCCTAACTAAGGATAAGTCCTCTACTTGTGCCATAAAATAGCCAAAATTCTTGTTAGAAACTGATCTCTCTATCTTAAAAAGATCTTATCCTGACCTTATCTATCAAATATGTCTCTTTACAGACACATTACCTCCAAAATCTGGCAAAGATATAAAAACCAGATTTTCAAACTACTGATAAGAGGGCAGACCATACAACTTCTACGGAGAACTGTTTGGCACTTCCTAGTAAAATAAAACAAGCTCATGCCTTATGACCTAATAATTCTAATCAAGGTATATCCTAGAGAAATCCTATGTGCACACAGCAGACATATACAAAAATGTTATGAAAATATATTTCCTATAGCAAAAATAAATTTGGAAACAACCCATATTTCCATTAACAGAATGGAATAAATAAAATGCTGTACAGCAAATAAATAAAATCTTTAAAAAAAAAAAAAAAAAGGGACGCCTGAGTGGCTCAGTTGGTTAAGCAGCTGCCTTCGGCTCAGGTCATGATCCCAGCGTCCTGGGATCGAGTCCCGCATCGGGCTCCTTGCTCAGCAGGGAGCCTGCTTCTCCCTCTGCCTCTGCCTGCCATTCTGTCTGCCTGTACTCGCTCTCTCCCCCCTCTCTGATAAATAAATAAAATCTTTAAAATGCTGTATAGCATACTCATGCAGTGGAACACTATACAGCACTGGAAATGAGCAAATTACAACAATATATATCAACATGGACGAATCTCAAAACTAGAACTCAAAAACAATGCTAAATAAACAAACTTGAAAAAGAACACATAGATAAACTGCAACCCTGTACATTAATAGTAGGGACATAAAAATGTATAGTCACTATGGAAAGCAGTATGGGGATTCCTCAAAAAATTAAAAATTAACACATGATCCAGCAATCCCACTTCTGGATATATATATCCAAAAGAACTGAAATCCAAATCTCAAAGAGATAACCAGACTGCCACATTCATTGTAGTATGAGTCACAATAACCAAATACAGAAACAACCTAATGTCTACCAATGATTGAATAGATAAACAAAATGTAGTATATATAAGGGAACTCAGCCTTAAAAACAGGTGAGCCTTGAGGACATTATGTTAAGTGAAATAAGATTGTCACAATATGACAGATTCTATATGACTCCACTTATATAAAGTATCAAAAGTAGTCAAAATCAGAAAGACAGAAAATAGGAAAGTGTCTATAACAGCTGGGGGGTGGGTGAATTAAGAATGCGTGTCAATTAAGAGTTCCAGTTTTGGAAGATGAAAAAACTCTGGAAATCTCCGGTACTCCAAGGTGAACATACTTAACACCACTAAGCTAAACACTTAACAAAGAAAAGGTGGCAAACTTAATGTTATTTTTTACCACAAAAAAAAAACTTTAAAAAAAATCAAATATATGTAATACATACACTTACATAAAATTCAAAACTAAATAATATACTGCTTAAAGGTCCATAAAATTCAAAACTAAATAATATTCTGCTTAGAAATCCAGCAATATGCAGCATATCTATAAAGAAAAGAAAAAAGGAAGAATGATTAACACAAAATTCAGGGTAGCAAACATCTCTGGGGGAGGAGGAGGAAATATGACAAAGAAAGGACATGGTTAACAGAGGGGAGATAATAGGGGAGATGGATAAAATAGGTGACTGCGATTAAAGAGTACACTCATGATGAACACTGAGTAATGTACAGAATTGCTGAATCATAATACTGTACACTGGAAACTAACATAACACTGTATGTGTTAAAAATAAAAATTTGGCACTCCTGGCTGGCTCATTTCATAGAGCGTTCAACTCTTAAACTCAGAATCTTGAGTTCAACCTCCATATGAGGAATAAGGCTCACTTAGAAAAAAATAATAAAATGGGGCACCTGGGTGGCTCAGTGGGTTAAAGCCTCTCCCTTCGGCTCAGGTCATGATCTCAGGGTCCTGGGAGAGAGCCCCGCATCAGGCTCTCTGCTCAGCAGGGAGCCTGCTTCCCCTCTGTCTCTGGCTGCTGCTCTGCCTACTTGTGATCTCTCTCTCTCTCTGTGTCAAATAAATAAATAAAATCTTAGAAAATAATAATAATAATAAAATAATAAAAAATTAAATACTTAATTAAAATTATTTTTTTAAAGATTTTATTTATTTATTTGACAGAGAGAGATCACAAGCAAGCAGAGAGAGAAGGAAGCAGGCTCTCCACTGAGCAGAGAGCCCGATGCGGGACTCGATCCCAGGACCCTGGGATCATGACCTGAGCCGAAGGCACAGGCTTAATCCACTGAGCCACCCAGGCACCCTAAAATTATTTTTTTAATTTTTAAGACTAAATATTAAAAATCTTTTAAAAATAAAATAATTTTTAAAAGGACAAAGTCTTCAAAGTTATCAACAATATCCTACTTCTTTTTTTTTATAATACCCTATTTCTTAATCTAGGTGGTAAGTACCCAGGTGTTACTATTTATTAAGCTAAACATGTTATACACATATTTTTGTATGCAAAAAAGGTTTTTTAATGTAAACTCAACATTAGAGCCTTGGGTACTAGGATAACTTTTTGAAAATGTATGGCATTACCATTGACCCCCATTCTGATAGAGAAGAGAAAGACAAATGGGGTTTGTGGGAACTAAATTATAGCACGGTGATTTAGAAGCAGATTTGTCACCAATTAGACCTAGATGAATCCAGGCTGAGCCATTTACTAGTTTTGTTACCTTAGGCAAGTTACTTAAAGTCTCTAAGCCTTAATTCCCACATCCATAAAAAGAGGATATTAACAGTACCTACCAATTAGACTTATTACAAAGATTAAATGAGATAATGAATAAAGAGCATTCAGTACTATGCCCAGGACACAGTAAGCATTTCTGTAGGAGTGACAGTAATTTTTAAAAACTTCCTAGCTTATTCTAATCCTTCTCTTGTCCTACCTTCATTTGAAAGACTTTGTTGTTATCCTGAAAGAAAGATTAGAAAAATCCTGTTAAGAGATATAACTCTAAAGCCCACTAAAATTTTTCTTGTGTTTTTATCACATCACTTACAAAGATTTAAAAAAAAAAAAAAGACTTTTTTTTTTAAGTTAACCAAGACTTTTAAAAGCCAACCAAGAAGAAAATTATTAAACATGCAACTCTTCAAAAAAAAAAAAAAAAAAAAAAACATGCAACTCTTCAAAATTACAAATACCATTAAGGACAATCATTCTATTTTTAAGTGGATATATTTTAGAGCTCTTAATAAACAGGTAATAATACTTATATACTCAACCTTAAGCAGGATAAAGTCAGTCATAATTCAAAAACTTAACTGTTCTTGTCTCCAAGATCATTAGAAATGCCAGAAGAGTCTGAGAAATGAATTAACCCTTGGATTTTTTTTTTTTTTTTGCTTCCCCTAGCCATCTTCATTGTTTTATATATCTTATGCCCCTGAGATTATGCCCCAAAACTGGCCTCAATTTTCTCAAAAGTAAGTGTATCCAAGAAAGTGTATCCAAGAAAGATTCCAAAGGGATGAACTGTAGTAAAAACAAATACTGGGCCAGACTAAGTCTGTAAGCTGGCCAGACAGAGTTAAGGTGTATTAGACTCCAGTTTTCTGGGGGAGTAATTTTCATGTACCAGAAACTCACAAAACCTTAAGTCACAAATCCACAAAGCACAAGGGTTTCTTGTACATATTACCATTGAAATGTTCCTCCACTCACCTTCCACAATGTAGTTTAGGTTTATATTGCATTCCCAATCCAAAAGTGCATTGTTAACACCTCAAAAAGCATATGGAAACCATTTCCCTGACCTGTTCCTATATTAAAAATGTTTACTATAAGAGAAACAGATCTCTGAACCCAAACCTTAACAACTTAAACTTAAACTTAAAACAGAAACTCTCAAACACGATTTACCTACAAACATTAGTTTTCATTACTGAACTGTAATTCCCTACACTCTCTCCATATTATCTCAAAACATTTCCTATTTCTTAAAAACTGCTTATTCTTTTTTGTTTCAAATGTCAACTGTAATATATTTTAAGTTCTCACAAGAATCTACCCAATACATTTGTTTTTAATAATTAAATTATTAAACTATGTTAATAAACCTCTCAGAAATAAAATCCAAATAGTCATTTAATGAGTGGTATTAAGTACTTAGTAAATTTCTTTGTCCTGTACCTGAAAGTTTTTCAAAAAGATTTTGAAAAGCAAGATGGGTACCCAGAAAGGGGAGGGGGAGAAGTCTGTATTATTTAACACATGGAATTCCTTTACATTAACTGAATCTTCATCTTAGAACATCACTAAAAATAAATACTGGAAAATTAAGGCCCTCATTTAAAAATTTTTTTTCTTTTGTATGTCAAGTTTATATATATATATATATATATATATATATATGAAATATGGATGGATCATAAAAATATATATTATTTCTAAGATTGCAGGTTTAAGTTATATAGATGCAGAAAAGTATTTACAAACTTAAAAGAAAATTAGATCCAACCTCTGCCAAAACCAGTCATATGATGAAGTTTAAAAATTTTTTAACAGCCCAGTATGTCTTGGGTGGGACAGGAGGCAAGATTTTCATGTTCAGTTTAACTGTAAATACCATCCTTCAGCAATAAACTACTCTGGCTATGTCCCCGGTTTCCAAAGTTACCGTAATTTTAAGAAGCTCTATTTTTTTACTCTCAAACTTTTTTTGTCTAGTGTTTGGCTTTCTTGTCTCTAGTTTTCCAGCAATATCTGCCTGTTTAGTTATATTCTAAACTCTGGGAGCACCTGGGTGGCTCAGTCCATTAAGCATCTGTCTTCAGCTCAGGTCATGATCCTGGGGTCCAAGAATTGAACCAGGAGTAGGGCTCCCTACTCAGCAGGAAGCCTGCTTCTTCCTCTCCCTCTGCCTACTGCTCCCCACTTTTATGCACGTACTCTCTCTCTGTGTCAAATTAATAAATAAAATTTTAATTAATTAATTGATTGATTTAAAATATTATAAACTCTGGCCATAAACTGAATTATCAGTTCTCAATCCCTCATTACCTACACTGCTCTCCTTGATCTCACCCAGACCTCCAATACTTTGATACTTCCTTTTTCTCCTAACATCAGCTAACTCCTAGTTAGACTTTATTTCATAACCAACCTAGCTTCCCAAACCCACTATTTCAGCTATTACCACTTGTTAATTTATTGCCTATTTACTGATCTATTTCCCTGTCTTGCTCCAGAAAGAAATGCACTGAATCTTCAAAATTCCATTCTTCACCTAATCATCAATATCCTAAATGTGAGAATTATCCTAGACTACTCCTTTTTTTTTTTTTTAAAGATTTTATTTATTTATTTGAGAGAGAGCAAGAGAACAAGAGAGAACAAGAGAACACAAGCAGCAGGAGTGGCAGAGGGAGAGGAAGAATCAGGCTTCCCACTGAGTCCCTACTCCTGGCTCAATCCCCGGACCCAGGATCCATGGCCTGAGCCCAAGGCAGATGCTTAACCAACTGAGCCACTCAGGCACCCCTAGACTACTCCTTCCTACCCTCATAGCCAACAGATCACCAAATCCTTTCAATCTACCTCCTAAATCTGTCTTAAATCTTATCTACTTTTTTTTTTTTTAAGACTTTATTTATTTGGCAGAGAGAGAGAGACAGCAAGAGAGGGAACACAAGCAGGGGGAGTGGAAAAGGAAGAAGCAAGCTCCCTGTAGAGCAAGGAGCCAGATGTAGGGCTCAATCCCAGGACTCTGGGATCATGACCTGACCGGAAAGCAGGCACTCAACCACTGAGCCACCCAGGCACCCCTCAAATCTTCCCTACTTTCAATTCAACTCTAATGCCTTAGTTAAGGTACTCTTCCCATTCATTAATTCAACATAAAAGAAGAAAGGCTAAAGTATAGGTTCTAAAACCAAATAACCAATTAACTTGTAACTGTTTATAGTAAGCTTTATCTATTTATGAGACTCTGACAGTTAGTAAGCAGTACAATATCAAAAGAGAATGAGGGGCGCCTAGGTGGCTCAGTGGGTTAAAGCCTCTGCCTTCAGCTCAAGTCACAATCCTGGGGTCCTGGGACTAAGCCCCGCATCAGGCTCTCTGCTCGGCAGGGGCCTGCTTCCTCCTTTCTCTGCTTGCTTCTCTGCCTATTTGTGATCTCTGTCTGTCAAATAAATAAATAAAATCTTAAAAAAAAAAAAAAAAGACAATGAGCTTCACTATCTAATAAATAAAAAAGAGAGGCTTCCTTAGCAATTGGTCACTGTTACTGCAGACATAAAATCATAAACAAGAAAAAGGGGGCAGGGACACCTGGGTGGCTCAGTGGATTAAAGCCTCTGCCTTCTGCTCAGGATATGATCCTGGGGTCCTGGGATCGAGCCCCGCATCAGGCTCTCTGCTCAGCAGGGAGCCTGCTTCCTCCTCTCTGCCTGCCTCTCTGACTACCTGTGATCTCTGTATGTCAAATAAATATAATCTTTAAAAAAAAATGAAATGAAATGAAAAGAAAAAGGGAAGAATGTACTGACACAAAGAGACCTTCCAGAAAAAGAGGGGTATAATGGTACTGTACAATTTAAGTGTATAAAGCTATAAATCTGATATGTTTATTTTCTATTTTCAAACTTCACATTACTGCAATAAACACCACATACGTATAAACTTTTCATTTTACGTACATACAGTAGTTGAACAGGTAGATCACAATACTACCATAACACTTTAATAACACTATAAAGACAGAATAATTCAGTCAGATTTAACTGCATTAAAAAGTGAACATTAAAAGACAGTACTTTGTATAGCCAACAAAACCAATCATTTTCCATGCTGGGCAATGAGTCAAGAATCTCAAATTGTCACCAGCACCTGCATTAAACATAAACCCAGACAGTAAACAACTGTCATTGAAAGATAAATCCATATGACTATATCTCTGAAGCTTAAGCAAAACTAGTTTACATGAAGCCAAACAGCTTATTAAATGACCATATCTAAAACAGTTCTTTGTTTTGACAATAAGCAATTTAATCATTTTTTCCATCACTGTGGATCTAAAAGGTATGTTAAAATGTTATATTCTGCCAGGTGGATTAATACGGATATATTAAACTATGCTTACACTAACACTGCTTCCTGGTCATTGTAATTCTAAATTACAGATAATGATAGGTTTACAGAAATGATTCTGCTCAATTACTACTCACCATGAATTCTGAGTTTTCACTGCTTGATAACTGACACTAAATAAGAAAGTAGATGATATAACACATTTATAAACTGGAATTTAACCAAATGAAAGTTGAAGTCAGTTAGCATTAAAGTCACTAACTTTATTAAAACACAGTGGAGGAAAGCATACAAAATTCTTTATGGTCATGGAAGATTAGACAAACCATTCCACCACTTTGTACCTTAGTTTATTAATCTATAAGACAGGAACATAAACTAGATACTCTCTAAGATCTCTTCCAACATAATAGTATGATTCTAAGAAATTAAAATATATGCACATTCTAGGAAAGTATAAGCCATTCCTCTTTATTTATTCATTTAAAATGATATGGGCGGGGTGCCTGGGTGGCTCAGTTGGTTGAGCAACTGCCTTCGTCTCAGCTCACGGTCCTGGAGTCCCGGGATGGAGTCCCGCATCGGGCTCCCAGCTCCATGGGTAGTCTGCTTCTCCCTCTGACCTTCTTGCCTCTCATGTTCTCTCTCACTGTCTCTCAAATAAATAAATAAAATCTTTAAAAATAAAAAAAATAAAAATAAATAAATAAATAAAATGATATGGGCTGGGGCACCTGGGTGGCTCAGTGGGGTTAAATTTAAAGCCTCTGCTTTCGGCTCAGGTCATGATCTCAAGGTCCTGGGATGGAGCCCAGCATCAGGCTCTTTGCTCTGCAGGGAGCCTGCTTCCTCCTCTCTCTCTCTGCCTGCCTCTCTGCCTACTTGTGATCTCTAGTCTGTCAAATAAATAAATAAAAACTTTAAAAAAAAGATAGCCTCTCTTTAAAAAAGAAAGAAAGAAAGAAAGAAATTTCATTAGCACTAATGAGAACTGTATAAATCAACTCTTTAGATATTATTTTTAACATCACTAACTTATAAGTTTAATTGAGAAAGAGGCCAATTTGAAAATTTCAGTGCCAGAAAAGCTTTAAAAGAAAAATCTGCTCTCTCATCCAATAAAAGCAAGAAATTATACTAGACGATTTACAAGTCATTTTTGGCTTTAAGAAGTCTATACATGAGAATAAGCTATCTCTATACAGCAGTTGATAAGCCAAACTACAAAGTGGGCTAGAAGAAACATGTTTCATTTTCTTATAATGTATAAGAAATATATAATATAATGCCAGTGCTCAATATAAATTTCTAGCCAAATGATAGCCACATTTTTCAGTGAAACATATTAAAAACTCATAGAAAAACCACTTAAAGAAATATAACATAGAACTATTTTACCAGAGAATGTACTAAAATACCTTCTACATTCACTTTCTTGATAATCTATTTGAAACCAACTATAATCCATTACAAAGTATTGGAGTAAAGAACTAAAAATTTTCTCATAAAGATGAGATTTACCCAGAAAGTACAGTAATCACACCAAATAATTTTACAGGATTATTTCTCCTGAGAATTAAGCATGAGATTTCCAAAAGAAAGAGATTATGGTCTTCAGTTGATGCACTACAAACTTCAAGTCACTGACTCAAATTGAAGCAGCAATTTGCTATGTGAGAAGCAAGAAGATGATTTATAAAGGGAAAAACTGAAGAAAACATAGGGGAAAAAAGGAATATACGAATGTTTGAAAAAATGCTACGAAATATAAAGTACCAGAATTGGTATTTATCAACTCACCGATCTAGATGGTTTGATCCCAAAATTAGCCATTGGGCCATTTATTTACATATACTAAAAATACAACTAAAGGTTAAATAACACTTTTAAACTAAGCTATTACTTACAAAAAGTAAGATGTAAAAAAGGAAAAGCAACCCATAAAACCTTTACAGTTATATTCAATAACTGAAAAAATTTAATGACCAGGACAAAAGACAGTATCATTCTGTAACCATGAGTATGCTTGCCACATACTCAGTATTTTTTTAATGAAAGCAATGAAACTTTTAAAGGAAAATATAACCCTAAAAAGAAATGTACCCCCAAAAAAGAAAGACAACCTAAATAACATTTCACTGCAACTGTTTGAAATATTTACTAAACATGGACATAAAATAAGCTCTTCGGTGCTAGATAGTTTAAGCTCATACCTTAGTGCTAAAATTGGTGAAAAACAAACAACTCGCAAACCTGAAAAAAGGATAACCCCAAACTTTAAAGTAGCAAGTACTTTCTTTTGCTCAATTATTATGGATTCTTAGGTAGATTACAGTTTTCACTTAGAAATCTTTTCAAAGAATTCTTAATTAAGATTACTCTGAAATGTTTTCCTTAGCTAAAATCCAAAATGAATTTTAGTATTGTTATGAGAAGACCAAGTTAATATCAAATGATTGGTAACCTTAGATGACTATCTAAACTTGCCTATTCCTAGAATCTGGGACATGGATAACCTTCGGTAACAGGGGATCCTTCCCATTCTACTTAACTAAGTTTATGGGCAAGAAAAGAACTTCTAAGTCAACATACTTGGCTTCATGATCTAAATTACATAAACAGATCACGACACAGGGTCCATGAAGAAAGAAAGAGAGAGAAAGAAAGAGAGGAAGTTAGGAAGGAAGGACAAACTATATATATTGCATATATTTTTCAAAGGAGTCACAGTTCATAAACACCTAGCAAGAAAAAGTACAATAGCCAAAAGTTCAGGAAATTCACTTCTTGCACTCAATATGAGAGAATCTCTGTTTTTTGTCCGCTTTTGGTGAATTCGCTGAAACTGCTGCTGAATGAGAACACCTAGACTGCCATCATGAAAACCAATTAAGGCACCTGGTAAGAACACAAAAGACTGACTCACCTGTGTGGAATCCATTATCCTCTGAAAAAACCCACGTCTGGTACCAGAGTGCACAATGTACTTTCTACTGGACAAGAGGAGAATGATTTTTCTTTGTCCTGCGTTCCAGCTGCCCAAAGAATAGATCCTATACTAACTGTAATATGACACTTTTATAAAAATAAGAGGTAGATAAAGTGCTTACAAACAATAGATATTTCATACAACCATATTTCTAAATGTTCTTTCAGATTTTTATTACTCATTAAGTCAAACAATTTTAAACTATAACTTGACCCAGTGCATTTGCTTTAATTTAAGCACAAACATCAAGAAAAAAATACTTTATTTCTATATTCTTACAATCATATTGGAGACCTGCTACTCAATACAGATATGAAATGCAATAGGTTTAAGTGTAACTACAGTATATTAAAACTAATTTAGGGGCGCCTGGGTGGCTCAGTGGGTTAAGCCTCTGCCTTTGGCTCAGGTCATGATCTCAGAGTCCTGGGATCGAGCCCCGCATTGAGCCCCGCATCGAGCCCCGCATCGAGCCCCGCATCAGGCTCTCTGCTCAGCAGGGAGCCTGCTTCCCCCCCCTCTCTGCCTGCCTCTCTGCCTACCTGTGATCTCTCTCTCTCTTCAAAGAAATAAATAAAATCTTTAAAAAAAAAAAAAAACTAATTTAGCCTTCACGAAATCCTCAGTGTTACAAGAGCCGGGACGAGGTGGGGGATTGGGGGGATGGGGGTGGGGTGGGGGGGTGGCGGGAGGAGACAGGCACCTTTATATACTACTGCAGTATACTAGTACACTTTATTTTAAAAAAAATTTAGAAAGCTATAAAAATTTCTTATTTCTAAATACTCATCAATAGGCAAAACATCCATGCAAAGAATTAAGTGCTAAAAAGGAGGTTAAGTAGTATTCGCTAATACTCAAGACCTACCACTAATTGAAGAAAGCAAGGTTAAAGCATACTATGATGGCACTTGTGCAAATTTCAAATTAATATGACCATATGATTTCATTAAGGTATAAATCTCTATTACCTACTTGGAATACATATATTATCTAACTGCACGAAAGTTGTATGCAACTTTAATCTTTCACATTTTAGTTTCATTTATCTTCTCCCTATCCCAACTGGTTCCAATTTTCTATTATTTAAATAAAATCTAACTAGAGGACTTAAAACCACATGAGAGTATATTCTCTTAACAAAACAAAATATCTAAATAAGTAGAAATTGTTCTTCTAAGTAAACAAAAAAAAAAATCTTTTAAAATCATAGAATGATTATAAAACCTGTGATCTGAAAGTTATTTAGGGACAGTATGGGCAAGACTTTATGATGCTTGGATATAAGCCATGAGGATAAACTAGATGACTTCCATATTTCTGACTTGGACCCTCTGGTATACTCGGTGTCACTATACTCCTCACGCCCTACCATCTGAATTATGCTGCTCAGATGACTCCAACATTTATCATAATAATTACTGAACTGTATTGTAACATTTTGTTTTATTTGTCTACCTTCCATATATAGCTATGAGACCTCTAGGTAAAGATTACCTCTACTAGGAGTAAATGCTAAAAGAACAGAAAGTTTGAAATAACCACCAAACTTAGAGCACTACCTGGAAGAGGGAGAAAACAAAACAAAACAAAACAAAAATCCAGTGAATGCATCAACAGCTTCTCCTATGCATCAACAGCTTCTCTGTTCCTAACTTTTTTCTCAATATATTCTGGGATTAAGGATAGAAAGAGAAGCTCCATGACTCATAACCAAAATTCCTAAGATAACAAGGGTATGAACAAGTATGAAATAAAATCAAACTGCAGTTTATCTCCTATATTTTTCTGACATAATTTAGGAATAACAAAGGTGATATTCTAGGAAATAAAATCTTGCCCTAAAACCCCAAACTCATGGCTGCTGTTTGGGTCAGATGCTTAAGCCCAGCATAAAGCCCAATGTGGGGCTCAAACTCATGACCCTGAGATCACAGGAGCTCCCCTCCCCAGTACAATGCCTTTCAATGTCGTATCTCAACTGACCACTAGAAAATGTCAGTCTAGCGTGTGCATGTGTGTGTAGATAGTAAAGAAAAAAATGCACAAAAATACTGCAAAATTTGGAACTTCATTTGGATAAAATTTTCCTATTCACTTGAATACAGTCTATAAATTGATATAAATTGGAATAATAACCAAAAAATGAGGAAGCAGCTAAATGAGAGTAAGAAATTAACTGATCAGTGTGAATTTTCACTTTCAAATATTAATTCTTCCATAGATAATAAAAGAAACTACCTTCTAAACCATAGTTTCAAATAGGAAATTTTCATGTTCTTGAAGCTCAATGTTAGAATTATTTCTGCATTAGCAGAAAGCTGCACATCATTTCTTAAAATTTCTGCATTAGCAGAAAGCTTCACATGATTTTTTAAATTTTCTACATTAGCAGAAAGCTACACATGATTTCTTAAAACTGACAGGTAACATAGCCTGATCTCTTAGTGAAATTTGAGAGCAAATCACTGGGGAATTCATAGCTGATGACAACTTAAAATCAAGTTCCAGCCCAGGTCAAACAGTTATACTAATCCTTTATTTTTTCAAAATTTTTTCAGTAAACTCTTTACCAGTTATGAGGCTCAAAATCACAATCCCAAGATCAAGAGTGGCATGCAATTCCAACTAAGCCACCCAAGCACCTCTTGGAAACAGTTATACTAATGCTTTAAATAAGACAAAACTAAATTGAAGAGAACCCATATAATACTTTTTAAACTGTCTACCTCCAAATACAAAAGAGTACAAGAGATTTCATCCAAAATTTGCAAAGGCATTTACACATTTTAAAAGGGAATTATATGGTATTAAAGTAAACATATCTGTATTTTATAAAACACATTTTTGTATTAATAACTAAAGCCCCCACACAAGACTACAGCTTTAGGTCACAGGTGTACAGCCTGAAAGAGAACATGAATGTCACCTTAGTGAGTTAAACTATATCCTCCCAGTAATACCAAAACTTTGCACTTCCTTTAATTTTACTTTATTTGATTTCTAATTAAAAGCAGCTCCTACTACTGGCATCCAGATCTTTCCATCCTTTAGCTTAACTGTTAAATGATGAGCAATCCATAAGACATTGTAAAATATAAGAATGTAGTATTTAAAGAAATTCCTTGGTGGTCATTTCTGAATATTCAGCCTCTTTAGCAATGGGAAAAATCACTTCTTAATTGATATGCTATAAAAGTTCAGAATTTCATGTATAATAAGGCATATTCCAAAAGTAATGACAAATAATCTGACAGTAAATTTTCCAGACAACTGTAGCACACTCCAAATTATAGAAGTTCTATTTTAAACTTTTTTATGTTACTCTTTCTATAATACATGTCTTCAACAAATGTGTGTGTTGGTTGTGTACTGGCTGAGTACAACTGAAACTCTGCTCAGTGACAAAGACTCCTCATTATAAACAGAGGTTTCCATATTGTCTATACAGAAATCAACAAAATTTAACCTTTTGTGTCATATCCCACTAAACAGTCTATCAAATAAAGATCACAATTAATAGTGTATGCTTTCCTCAAAAAGAAAAGTGTAGGGGCACCTGGGTGGCTCAGTGGGTTAAAGCCTCTGCCTTCGGCTCATGTCATGATCCCAGGGTCCTGGGATCAAGCCCTGCATCGGGCTCTCTGCTCAGCGGGGAGCCTGCTTCCTCCTCTCTCTCTACCTGCCTCCCAGCCTACTTGTGATCTCTGTCTGTCAAATAAATAAATAAAATCAAAAAAAAAAAAAAAAAGAAGCCTGTATCACCAGCCTTTCCTCTCAATTATGTCTACACTCCAGAGTAAGCATAAAATGAGAGATGTCCACTCAGTTGTTCCTTCACTTGCACTCACTTCCAAATACCTCTATTTTAATAAGACTGTATCTGACTGCATTGAAAGATAAGTCTTGGGGTGCCTGGGTGGCTTAGTTGGTGAAGCAGCTGCCTTCAGATCAGGTCATGATCCCAGGTTCCTGGGATTGAGCCCCACGTTGGTCTCTCTGCTCAGCGGGAACTTGCTTTTCCCTCTCCCTGCCATTTCCCTTGCTTGCACCGTCTCTCTCTGTCAAATAAATAAATAAAATATTCAAAAAAGAAAAGAAAAGAAAGAAAGATAAGTCTTTTCAATACAATGCCAAAGAAGAGTCAAATATTTTATCTGATGTTCAGCAAAAACAGTGATTCATTCCTATGCTGAAAGAAAATCTGGCTGTGCTCAGCTTAGTGAAAAACAGTTTATCCATACTGACAATTTCTGGTTTTACCAAAGGTATTTCTTTTGCTATATATAATTTCTAACTTACACAACTTGAGAATAAAAATTTCATACAAGATTCAACACTACTGGGGGCGCCTGGGTGGCTCAGTGGGTTAAAGCCTCTGCCTTCGGCTCAGGTCATGATCCCAGGGTACTGGGATCGAGCCCCGCATCGGGCTGTCCGCTCTGCGGAGAGCCTGCTTCCTCCTCTCTCTCTCTGCCTACTTCTGATCTCTGTCAAATAAATAAATAAAATCTTTAAAAAAAAAAAAAAAGATTCAACACTACTGTATTTATCGCTTATAAAAATAAACCTATATGGGTGCCTGGGTGGCTCAGTCATTTAATCATCCAACTCGATTTTGGCTCAGGCCTTAATCTCAGGGTTGTGAGTTCAAGGCTGGTGTTGGGCTCCACACTGGGCATGGAATGTACTATAAATTAATTAATTAACTAACTAACTAACTAACTGGACTATTTTTACAAAGAATTAACTCCTCAAATTGCTATTTTGTGGATTTTAATAAAGTTTATTCAAGACCTTAGACAATGATGGGAAGTTTACAAAGTTATCACTAAAAACACTGACTTACTATTAAAAAGTTAAAGATAATAAATTTTTTACCTTTACAATTTAATTACAATAAACAGTATCATTGGTTTCTCCCTAGATTACATCTAAATCAAAGTTGTTTGTATGTCCTTGAATAAGAAATACTTCTCTACCTAATGAAAAACGGCTTGTTTGACACAGGACTTTGGAAATCTATCCCCACTATCATAAAAAGAATCCCTAATAGTATACAAGTTTTGGTAATGTGTCATTTGTTTCAATAAAGGTGAAATGACTGTACTGGCTATCTGCTACTATGTAACAAAATACCCTCAAACCTACAAGCTTAAAATAATAAACATTTATTATCTCATACAGTTTCTGAATGTCAAGAATCCAACAGCAGGTTATTTGTCACGACATCAGCCAAGGCTGCAGACATCTGAAGACATGACTGAAGCCAGAAAATCTAAGACCGCTTACTACCATGGCAGTTGACAGAAGGCCTCAGTTTTTCACCAAATAAGCCTTTCCATATGGCTGCTTACAACAGAGAAATTGTCCTTCCCAAGAACAAATGATCCATGAGAAAGCTGCAGAGTCTTTTTAAGACCTGCCCTTGGACATGACAAACCATCACTTCTACAGTATTCAATTGGTGACCCAAGCAACTCTGATAACCATTTGGGAAGAAATTCCGCAGGGGCATAAAAATCAGGAGGCAAGAATCCTCAGGAGCTCTCTTGGATTTATTACGCTCTAACAATGATGAACATACAGATATATAGTTGGTGTGGTCGTACAAATATCCACAAATTCTTTGATGCTTCTCTTACCTAAAGGTGAAGCCTAATTCCCCTCCACCCTAAATATGAACTATACTTAGGACTCTAACAAAAAGAATGTGATAGAAATGACAGGGTCAGACATCCAAAGCTAGCTTATGATATTGTGGCTTCTGCCTCTTTCTCTTGAAAGCTACTATGTCAGGAGGATACTAAAATCCTTAGGACAAAAAGAACTGAGACCTCTAACCAACAAAGTAAAGAAATCAGGACTTCTCATAAAAGTCTCAAAAGTAGGCTTAGAACTGTATCCTCCACAGCTTCATTCGTGCCTTCAGAAGACTACAGCTCATGCCAGAAGTTTGGAAGCTGATCTTTCTCCAGTAGTCTACAGATGATTACAGCACCCAGTCCATACCTTAATCATTGCCTTGTAAGAGATCCTGAGCCAGAATCTCACAGCTAAGCCACTAAAGAACTCCTAACTCACAGAAATTGTGAGAAATCATTTGTGTTTTCACTTACTAAATTTTGAAATAATTTGTTACAAAGAAATAGCTAATATACAATACAACTGGTTTTATGAGGCCATAATAATTCTTTTTTTTTAAGATTTTATTTATTTATTTGACAGAGAGAGACACAGAGAGAGAGGGAGCACAAGCAGGGGGAGCAGGAAAGGGAGAAGCAGGCTTCCCGCTGAGTAGGGAGCCCGATATGGGCCTTGATCCCAGGACCCTGGGATCATGACCTGAGCCAAAGGCAGCTGCTTAATGACTGAGCCACCCATGTGCCCAGGCCACAGTAATTCTAATACTAAAACCTAACAAAGATCATTACAAAAAAAATTTTTAAGATACCCAAGCAAAGATGATTATCAAAATACTAGCAAGCCATATCTAATACTTATAAATAATAATAATAACCATGATATGTTAATGCTAAATAATAATAATAATACACCATGATATGTTAATGCTAAAGCCAGGAATACAATATTGAATTAACATTCAAGGATGAATCAATGTAATTCACCATATTATCAGAATAAAGGAGAAAAAAAATCACATGGTCATTTAAACAGATTCATAAAAGGCACTGGCAGAATTCAAAACCAATTCATGATTGAAAAAGGAAAAGAGAGAAATTCTCCACAAACTAGGAATAATAAAGAACTTCCTAAAACTAATAAAGGAAATATTTGGAAAATCTATAAAATATCGTATCTAATGGTGAAAGACTGAACTTCATCCTCCCAAGACCAAGACAAGAATGCCATTTTCAGCACTTCTATTTGGCATTAACGGAGAAGTTCTGGCATTGCCTCACAGCCAAGTAAGTGAGTAAAGAAATAAATAAATAAAGTTGGCATGAAGGAAGTAAAACAGCCCTTCCTTTCCAGACATGATCGTTTACACAGAAAATTAGCGGGGAGGGGCCTGACCAGTTCACTTGGAGGAGCATTCAACTCTTGACCTTGGGGGTGTGAGTTCAAGCCCCACATTGGGTGTAGAAATTATAATTAATAAATAAGATTTCGGAGAACCTACAAATCAATTATTAGAATAAAAGAATTTAGCAAGATTGCAGGATATAAAGTTAATATACAAAAATCTACTGTATTCTCACATACTAATAGCAAATGATTAAGAAGTGAGGTTTTTTAAAAAATGACACATATAGTAGAAACAAGAAATAAAATTACCTAGACATAAATATAATAAAACTTGTCTAAAACCTCTAATTGAAAACTTTAACACACTGCTGAGTGAAATTAAGGACTTGTATAGATGAAGAGATATATCAAATTTTGATCTGAATACTCAATATTGTCAAGATGGCAATTCTCCCCTAATTTAAAACAATCCCAATCAATATTCTAGCAGGCATTTTTACCGGAAGTTGACAAACTGATACTAAAATTTATACAGAGATGTAAATGACCTAGAATAACCAAGCAATTTTTAAAATAAAAAACATAGTGGGAAGACTTACACTTCCAAGTCTCAAGACTCACCATGAAGCTGCAGTAATTAAAACAGTTCAGTTGTACTAGCAAAGATAGGTATAAATCAATGGAGCAGAATAGAGGGCTCAGAAACAGACCCATACTTATTTAGTCAATTGCTTCTTGACAAAAACACTAAGGCAATCCAACGAAAAAGGAAAAGCATTTCAACAAATAATGCTAGATACCCTAGATATCCTCATAGGAAAAACAACCAACCAACCAACCAACCAAAACTCTTACCTCACACCATTCACAAAAGTTAACTTCAAATGGATCACAGTCTAAATGTAAAATCTAAAACTATAAAACTTAAAAAGTTAAACATATACCTACCATGCAAGCCAGACATGGTAAATACTGCCGTATTTACCCAAGAGAAACAAAAGCACATGTTCATACAAAAACTTTTACATGAAAGTTCATAGCAGCCCTTTTGTAATACAAGTAACCAGAAACGAGCCCTTCAGTAAGTGGATGAACAAGCTATGTATCTACACAAGAATGCTATTTAGGGGCGCCTGGGTGGCTCAGTGGGTTAAGCCGCTGCCTTCGGCTCAGGTCATGATCTCAGGGTCCTGGGATCGAGTCCCGCATCGGGCTCTCTGCTCAGCAGGGAGCCTGCTTCCTCCTCTCTCTGCCTCCCTCTCTGCTTACTTGTAATTTCTCTCTGTCAAATAAATAAATAAAATCTTAAAAAAAAAAAAAAAAGAATGCTATTTAGTAATAAAGAGGAATGAACCACTGATACAATAAAAGAGATGAATCTCAGAATAATGGAGTCAAAGAAGCCAAGCCAAAAAAAGGAAAACAAAACAGACTCTCTAATTTTATGTAAAATACAGCAAATGCCAACTACTCTAAGAAAGAGCAAATCAGTTGCTACCTGGGGATAGGAGCAAAGGGAACAACAGATTACAAAAAGGCATAAGCAAATCTGGGGAATGACAGAAATATTTGTTATCTTAATTACAGTGATCACTTCATGGGTCTATTAATATGTCAAAACCGATTAAATTATACACTTTAAATATATGCATTTTAATGAATGTCAATTCCACCTCAGGAAAGTTAGTAAAACAAATAAATAAAATATTAGCAATGTCTAACAAAATTTTAAATACACATTTTGCTGTTAGAAATTTACTCCACAGATACACTTGCTTATGCACAAAGATAAGGATGTGCACTGAAAAACTGGAATACTGAATATCTGGAAACAACCAAAGCTTCCATTAATATCGGACTGGCGGGCGCCTGGGTGGCTCAGTGGATTAAGCCGCTGCCTTCGGCTCAGGTCATGATCTCAGGGTCCTGGGATCGAGTCCCGCATCAAACTCTGCTCAGCAGGGAGCCTGCTTCCTCCTCTCTCTCTGCCTGCCTCTCTGCCTACTTGTGATCTCTCTCTGTCAAATAAATAAATAAAATCTTTAAAAAAAAAAAAAACTATCGGACTGGCTACAGTGATCAATGCATTTTCAAAAGATGCAACCATGAAAAAGGACCTATTTATATACTCAAACGTAAGTTATTCAAAATATATTGATAAATGAATGAACTAAGTTGCACAGAAATCCATGTAACACAATCCAATTTGTATTTAATTTTCAAAAAAACAAATACATATGCACAGAAACTATGATTACATCTGGTTGACCAGTACCCTCAGTACACTGAAGATTCTCTATTATTACAACTATTTTGTAATTTTTCAGAAAGAAACATTACATAACAGTTAAGACTGACATTACTGCTCTTAATAACAACAACAGTAAGTGCTCAATAAATATTAGCTGCTATATGCCAGGCAATAATAATGCCAAGCAAATGTTGTACAAGTTGTCCTTTACTTAATCTCCACAACAAGCCTGTAAATCAGGTAGCATTATTTTTAGCACCATTTTTAAGATTTAGGAATCAAGGGGTCAAAAAAGCCTTTGCTGCAGGTCTCTAGTAAATGGTAGCACAAGGATTTAACTCAAGTTTCTTTGATTTCAAAGTTGATGCTTTTAACCACTGTACCAAAATGTCTCTATAAGCAAAATCTAGAAAACAAAAACCCATAAATGAACACAATAATTGGGAATAGTGCTAGTAAAAAGAATAGCCAAAAAGCACTAGTTTATTTCTGGCTCTTCCTTTTGACAAAAAAACAAAACAAAACATCCTGGTAGTATTTACGTAAGTAACTAATTATCCTCTGTGAGGAATTTTAGTAATCAATCCACTTGGCCTATATGAGTTCAGTAATTTCTAGCTTGCTACATTCTAACTTCTACATATAACATGTTAGCTTCTATGCTAATTCGAAATAATATAAACCCAAAATACATAAAGCAAACAGGAGGCACAAATAATGTATTTCCCAAGGGGAAATTACAAGCACTAAATTTATACTAGCTGTAGCAATTTATTATTATTGACACCATTCCTACTTTAAACTGTATGTTTTTGTATTTAGTTGCAACACATTACATAGATTGCTTTTCGCAATTAACCTCCATAAGGAATTAAATATTAATGAATATCCCAAATACAATTATGAGAAATAAGACATTCATAATCCAAATATGTAACATACTATAGTTTAGATCCTAGAAATATATTTAAACTACCTTAAAAGTAGGAACTTTTTGTCTTTAAAACTTTGCTTATTGGCCTCAACTTTCTAAAGAAACTCACTCCTTTTATTATGATCTGATTAGGCATTAAAAAAACATGGATAAAGAATCTTCATCTGCTAACACAATATTTTATTAAATTGTAAGATATCAATTATGTATTCATTTGACTGGCAATATGAACATTTCTAAAAAATAAAGTAATATGTAGTTCAGCAAGTTCCAGTTCTATGAAAACCACACTTTATATAAAACTGATTTCTAAGTAGAATCACTCACAAGAATCAAAAGGTAAAAATTAAAGTAAATTCTCTGTAGAAGTATTATATTTACAACTATTTTTCTGTTGTCACAAATGTTTTAGTTTTTAGAAATGTTTTTAATATTATCTTTTCAATAAACTAATGCAATACACATTTTAAAATAAAAGCATTTTAAGATATGACTGAATATAAATATAGTTATATCCCTAACATCAAATATAGAAATATACCCTTAAAATGTTCCTCATGTATCCTCCAACAGATCTCAAAAATATAACATCTTCCATGTCACACCACAATCCTATAACTTTTTAAAAACATTTCCCCCATATTTTCTATTCCAAGTCCACAGATCAGTAACAAGAAGTAAGATCAAATGACACGTTTTGGTTACATTATCTGAAACAGTCCTAAAAAGTGATGCTCTCTTTAGAAACAACTTAATTATAGCCTAAAAGTAAACACTGTAGAATTATTTATGAAGAAATTATACTTAATATTAGAAGATTTTAAGACATTTATATTTTAATGGAATGAACTTTTTTTTTTTAAGATTTTATTTATTTATTTGACAGAGAGAGATCACAAGTAGGCAGAAAGGCAGGCAGAGAGAGAGAGGAGGAAGCAGGCTCCCTGCTGAGCAGAGAGTTTGATGCAGGGCTCAATCCCAGGATCCTGAGATCATGACCTGAGCCAAAGGCAGAGGCTTATTAACCCACTGAGCCACCAGGGGCCCCTGGAATGAATTGTTTTTAAGTAAATCAGAGTTAGATGCAGTTTGCTTCGGTTACCTGAAATTACAATAGCAGACTCATTAAATATATATGTATCAGTGATGCAGAGGCACTGCACCATATTGATGGAGACTTCATTAATTTTCAATGATATAGCCACTATCATATTTATGTTCTAAAGAAAGCAGAATGAGGTATACAACCATTTTTCTTCATCTCAAAATTCTGTTTTTCTATATATTCTAACAGTGAATGTAAGAAAACCTAATACTTCCAAACAGTTCTAACAAAGTCCATGAATATTACATTTTCTTCTCTTTTTGTGGAGAATACACTTGTTTATACAAGCATGTATCTAGGATACAAATCAAAAATGAAATATGCAAAGTAAAAATACTATAAAATTAGTTACCCTCTAAATCATCTCATTGTGGGGCGCCTGAGGGGTATGCCTTTGCCTTCAGACTCAGGTCATGATCTCAGGGTTCTGGGATGGAGTCCTGAGTTGGGCTCTCTGCTCAGTGGAGAGCCTGCTTCCTCCTCTTTCTCTCTCTGCCTGCCTCTCTGCCTACTTGTGACCTCTGTCTGTCAAATAAAGAAATAAAATCTTTTTTTTTATATATAAATAAATAAATAAATAATTTCATTGTACAAACACCACATTTAGGCTTCCCAATTTGCAAATTTATATCTCAAAAGCCAAACACTATGACTTTGAGTCACTATGAGTTTATATATTATCATTCAAATAAAATGATATAGCAAAATATAGGATTGGCAGAAAAATCATTATTGAACATTTAAAGTTGTTGTTTTTTTTATGTTAACATCCTGGAAACTAAAATATAAAAAGAAAATTGTTCTAAGTGTGTCCAACTGATTTTGATAATATTGTTGTATTTTCATTTTTTAAAAGGGTTTGAGGGGCACCTGGGTGGCTCAGTCAGTTAAGCATCTGCCTTCAGTTCAGGTCATGATCCCAGGGTTCTGGGATGGAGCCCAGTGCCAGACTCCCTGCTCAGGGAGGAGTCTGCTTCTCCCTCTCCTTCTGGCCCTCTCCTTGCTTGTGTGCTTGTGCGTTCTCTCTCTCTAATAAATAAATAAATAAAAATCTTTTTAAAAAGTAAAAATAAATAAAAGGGTTTGACATGCAATCTAGTTGCAATACATCAATAAGAATTTTATTTAGCAGGACGCCTGGGTGGCTCAGTGGGTTAAAGCCTCTGCCTTCGGCTAAGGTCATGATCCCAGGGTCCTGGAATCGAGTCCTGCATTGGGCTCTCTGCTCGGCGGGGAGCCTGCTTCCTCCTCTCTCTGCCTGCCTCTCTGTATCCTTGGGATTTCTGTCTGTCAAATAAATAAATTTCTTTTAAAAAAAAAAAAAAGAATTTTATTTAGCAAATGTGATTAAAATTTAATTGAATGATTCTTAACTAGGATTTACACAGAAAGAAAAAAGTAGAGCTGACCAGGTGGGCAATGCAACCATTTAACCTTAAACAGGCTTTGTTTTTCCCATCTGTTAAAATAAAACAAGACAGGAGAGAGGTATAAAAGAACTAAAAAGATGATTACTAGACTCCTCCCAATTTTAAATTAACTGACTTTGCCAACTTCCTATCAATCCTTTTGACAAAACAAATAGCACTTTGAGGGATGTACTTTTACACAGGCTTCCATGTTCAGCATGACAGCCAAATCAGACATCACATTCCACCTTCCTAATGGGGCTAATATTTAGATCTTTCCTCTTCAGTGGTTACTTCACAAAAACGTTTATGCATTTTTAACCACCTAAACATTTTTGTTCACTTAATGCTAATCTTGAAAAATTCTTTTTTTTTTTAAAGATTTTATTTATTTATTTGACAGAGAGAGATCACAAGTAGGCAGAGAGGCAGGCAGAGAGAGGGAGGAGGAAGCAGGCTCCCTGCTGAGCACAGAGCCTGATGTGGAGCTGGATCCCAGGACCTGGGATCATGACCTGAGCCAAAGGAAGAGGCTTTAACCCACTGAGCCACCCATGAGCCCCTCTTGAAAAATTCTTAAACTTTAGAATATATCCACAAAAAATATGTGCTTCCCCTAAAAATCAGCAGAATGGTGACAATCAGGTTCCAGGATTTCAGGTTTCTGCTTTTTGTTTTTGTTTTTGTTTTTTTAAGGTTTTATTTATTGGGGTGCCTGAGTGGCTCAGCCGTTAAGCATCTGCCTTCATGATCCTGGGGTCCTGGGTCTGAGCCCTGTATCAGGCTCCCTGCTCAGCGGGAAGCCTGCTTCTCCCTCTCTGACAACCCTGCTTGTATTCCCTCTCTCACAGTCTCTCTGTCAAATAAATAAATAAAATCTTTTAAAGAAAAAAAGGATCTTATGTATTTATTGCGAGAGAGAGAAAGCACAAGCAGGAGGGGCTGAAAGAGAAGGAGAGACAATCTCAGGCAGACTCCACACAGATCAGAGCAGAGCTCCATCTCACAACCCTGAGATCACAACCTGAGCTAAACCCAGGAGTACCATGCTTAACAGACTGCACCACCTAGTGCCCCTGGTTTCTGTTTCTGTAATAGTACTTTTTCCACAAATAGTTTAACAAATATGGGGCATAGTTGTTAAAGCTCACTTTCATACCTTAATTATAAAATATATTTTTATAACTCTAAACTTCCCTTGTCTTTCTTGCAAAGAGAAAAAAACTAATTTCCTTTAGCTCAAACACTATAAAACTAATTCAGGCAGGAACCATGTCTGCCACACTCACTGTTGTACACGCACACCTTGTTTTCCAACACTGCTTGAACACAAGACTCTCCTAGATAGATGCATAAAATACAAGGTCTCTCCCCCAAAGATCTATGTGGAGCCCAAAAATCTGTAATTTAATTAAGCAACCAAGATGATTCTTAGGATGAGGCAAGTTTGAGTATCAGTCATCTGGAAATTCCACTGAGTGTACACAAGAAAGACTACAAACTTATATTTAATAGTAAACAATAACTAATAAATTACTACTGAGTCTTCTTTCTCTTTGAAAACAGACTTCACACGTTTGAAATGTGAATGAAACCATTAAAATTGCAGATTAAATTTTCAATTATTCTCATTCTATTTACTATCTCAGCGACCAGCTACTAGGTAAACAGGAAGTAAACTGCCAAAAAGATTGACACTTAACCTAAAAACTGTGTTATGTACATTCATAATACTAAAAACAACTCCTTATAGTTGATTACAAATTAAGTTTACTCTTAAATTTACCTGAATTCTTAAACTTAGTTGAACTGTGTGTAATCTAATCCTCACAGTAATCTTGTGAGGTACAGGCTACTGGTAAACTCATTGTACAGGTGAGAAATCAAGTGCTTAAAGAATATGACTACTTTTCCCTCAATCACACAGCTAATAAGTTGCAAACCTAGGATTCAAACTCAGGCAGAAATCACTAACCATAAACTAGATTTAATAGTTTATGCCCAAAGCAGAAAAAAAGCAATGAGAAAATAAATTGGGGGTGCCTGGGTGGCTCAGTCAGTAAAGCATCTGCCTTCAGCTCAGGTCACAATCCCAGGGTCCTGGGATAAAGCCTGGCATCATCGGGCTTCTTGATCAACAGGGAGCCTGCTTCTTTCTCTCCCTCTGCCTGTCACTCCCTCTACTCATGCTCTCTCTGTCAAATAACTAAATAAAATAAAATTTTAAAAAAGAACTATTTTCAAAAAAAGGAAAATAATTCCATCTCTGTTTATACTTATATTCCTAAAGGAAAGTAATATGCTACTATTTCAGGTTCCTGCAGAAAAAATAACTTGTATTTTAACAAATGAGTGTGAACACCTCAAAAACAGCTTCATATTACCTGTTTGAATCTTACAACACAAATTTGATAATACAACTTCTAAAGAAAGAAATCCTAGGGCGCCTGGGTGGCTCAGTGGGTTAAGCCGCTGCCTTCAGCTCAGGTCATGATCTCAGAGTCCTGGGATCGAGTCCCACATCGGGCTGTCTGCTCAGCAGAGAGCCTGCTTCCCTCTCTCTCTCTCTGCCTGCCTCTCCATCTACTTGTGATTTCTCTCTGTCAAATAAATAAATAAAATCTTTAAAAAAAAAAAAAAAAAAAAAAAAAAAAAAAAAAAAAGAAAGAAATCCTAAAGAATGTCCATTCATGAAGCCAAGATTCCTATGCAATTTTCTGATACCTACAGGCAAAATTTCACAAAAGTTTTCCTCCAAAACAGGAGGGGGGAAAAATATGCATATATATATATATATATATATAGAGAGAGAGAGAGAGAGAGAGAGACAGACAGACATAGACATATATATAAAAGCCACAGACCAGGTAAAATGAATCTTTAAAAAGGACTGCCAGTAAGAAGAAAAGGATTAGAAAAGAACAGAACAGAGATAAGGTAAGAAGAGAAGCAGCATGGGAGATAAGATACAAAGAGACACATTACAAATAACATAATTACTAAATATTAGTAACTGTAGTTTTAAAGAACTATAACATTAGGTTACACTAGATAAGAAAAGGAACTACATATATTAGCACACACTGCATCTTAAAGACTAAAGTACACTAATAATCACTTCTCATCAAACCAAAAAATATGTATCACAGCCATAAAACAAAATCAATCCATACTGAAGTAATCATATTCTGTAAACAGAATGATCAGCACTCTCCTCCATATTGGAAAAGAATAATCACAACAAAAATTACTAAATCTTTTGTATCTTGAGTTTTATTAATGATGTAAATTCAGAGACCAAAACTACTGACCACAATAATCTTCTAATTAACTATTGACTAAACTATCTAAATTTTAAGAGATTAAAGGCGGAAAAAATTATCTATTCCAAACAAATAAACAATTCAAAGTTAAATGGCTGGCATAAAACTGGCTGGTTATGGCAAACCAAGAACACAGATATTCTTTTTCTTTTTTTTTTTTTTTTAAGACATAGTTATTTGTGGGGCACCTGGGTGGCTCAGCTGGTTAAGCAATCATGCCTTCATCTCAAGTCATGATCCCAGGATCCTGGGATAGAGCCCCACATTGGGCTCCCTGCTCAGCGGGAAGCCTGCTTCTCCCTCTCCCACTCCCCAGCTTGTATTCTCTCTCTCACTGTGTGTGTCTCTCTCTCAAATAAATTTTAAAAATTTAAAAATTTTTTATTTATTTGAGAGAGAGTGCACACACAAGTGGGAGGGGCAAAGGAGAGGAAAAGAGAATTTCCAGCTGACTCCACAATGAGCAAGAAGCCCCTAGGTGGGACTCAATTTCATGACCCTAAGATCATGACCTGAGCTAAAACCAAGAGTCAGACCTTTAAAAGACTTTGCCACCCAGGTGCACCAAGAACCTAGATTTTCTAACTTGTGACTCAGTGTTCTTTCCGCTACTCAATAGATTTGGATTATGAAAAATATAGGACATCAACTCATACTGAAAACAAAAACCATCACCCCTACAAAAATAATATTGAGATGTTTATTGCAATTGTCATACAAAAGATATGAGACATTAATTTTCTGAAGCTGTTCTGCAATATTATATTCTAATCAATTGAAAATATTCACTCCACTAAAAAGAAAAAAGGAATGCTTAGAAAAGTACTGGGGAAAAAATTAAAGTAGTGAAAAAATTAGAAACTACAAAAGAAATGTTAAATAGGTACAAGCAACTGCCAATTTTGAGGTAAGAAAATGAACATGTACATATAGAACTAAGACTAAGGAAGCAAATGACTCAACAATAGTTAAGGCCAGCTTTTCCTTAAAAACATGATGGAGTTAACTGATGTCAGACTAGTATTCTCACCATAAGCAACCATAAAACAAACAAATGTATGAGACACAGGTTTACAGGCATTGGACAATAGGCAACACAAACACTGTAATCCCTCAGAGATGGGAAACTAACAAAGCAAGCCCTACAATTGCCTCGGTTTTCTACCTGGCACAATTTCCATGACCAGGATCAGCAAGTAAGAGTTTAAGAAGGGCACAGTGGTTATGGTAAACTGAAGAGTCAGAGATCAGAGTTCAGTGCAGTTGATATGGCTGAAAACCGCAAAGCAGTAGGTCCAGAAGTCTATATATAGGAAACCCCCCATAAGTCCTTGGCCAAAAAGGCTATACCTGTGCAGGGAAAAATCAATCAAGGCTTAAAGAACAGAGGATGAGAGAGGAATAAAAGGTAGTTAAGAGTGGTGGATATATGAGGTGCCCCTGGGTGGCTGGGTCAGTTAAGCATTGGACCCTAGACTTTGGCTCAGGTCATGATCTCATGGTCCTGGTATCACGCCCTGCATCAGTCTCCCTGCTCAGCAAGGAGTCTACTTATCCTTGTCTCCTTCCCCCTCCTCCAGCTCATTCTCTCTCTCTCCCTCCATCTCTCAAATAAATAAATAAATAAATAAATAAAATTAAAAATTTAAAAAGGGAGTGGTGGATATTCTGTGAAGTTTCTACCCAGTCAGAGTAGAGATACCGCATTACACCTTAACATTTTAGACATCCAGCCGAAATACCAAAAAGGTACCAAATAAGAGTAAGGGCCAAAACCTAGAAAAAGACTTATTTCAGACTCCCCTAACAAAGCTTAAAATCAGGACACAACATATTTTGCAAGGAATTAAAAGTTAGGACATTGAGTCGCACTAAAGTAAGGAAACACACTGGGATCTCTGCAGATCTGTCTTAGCAAAGATTAAAACCAAGCTTACAAAGTTCAAGGTGATCAGCCAGTAAGTGATCTACCTACAAAATTAAAACACACATACAGACACAAACACACAGAGAGAAAGATAAAATCCAGTATCTCTAAAATGTAGCAGCCTCATGATCCAGTTTACATTTGAAAAAAGTACTGAACATTCATAAAAGGAAAAAGAAAAATGTGACCCAAGGTCAAAAAGAACAGTCAATAGAAACCAACCCTGCAATAGCCAAGATGTTGGATCTAGCAAATAGAAACTTTAAAATCAGCTATTATAAATATTTTAAGAGTATTAACACAAAATATGTTCAAAGAATTAAAGGAAAATACATCCAAAGAACTAAAAGAAAATACGGTCTTAATGAATGTATGAGCAAGACATCCAATTAAAGCAAGGAAAATTACAAAAAAGAATAAAATGAAAACCCTAGAGCAAAAAGTACAGTAATAATTATGCTGAACGAGCTTAAAAGAAGATTAGAAATGGCATATGGGAGTCAGTGAACTTGAAGATAGATCAATAGAAAGTAACTAAAGAAGAGAGAGAAAAAAGACTGAAGAAAAATAAATCATACCACTGGGACTTAAGAGAATGTCAGAGTCCAACATACATGTAATTCGAGTTCCAAAATAAGAAGAAAGTGTAAATAGTTCAAAATCACTAAAATTTTCCAATAGAATAAAAAATACTGACTTACTAAGCTCAGCAAACCTCAACTAGGATGAATACAAACAAACAAAAATACAACTAGAACATACTCAAACTGCCAGAAACAAAAATTAAAGAAAAAAAATCTTAAAAGCGGCCCCAAAAGGTTTTTATGTAAATGGAACCAAAGACCTCAGTAACAGCCAACTTCCTATCACAAACAATGGAGATCAGAAAACAGTATCTTTCTTGTGGTGAAATGCCAACCTCTAATTTCATATTCAGCAAAAATAATCCTTCACACAGTAGAGCAAAATAATATCACTTTCAGATAAACAAAATCTAGGAAAATTATTCACCAACAGACCTACAAGAAATGCTAAGGAAAATTCTTCAGGCAAAGGGAAGAAGGAGGACACCAAGTCAGTAAATAAGTAGGTGAATATAAAAGACTACTTTTCACCACTTTATACCCAGTAGGATGGCTATAACCCAAGAAAAGTTAAACAACAGGTGCTGGCAAAAGATGTAGAGAAACTGAACCTTCATACACTGCTAGCAGGAATGTAAAATGCTGCAGCCACTTTGAAAAACAGTCTTACACTTCCTGAAATAGTAAAACTTAGTTATATGAACCAAAAATTATACTCCTGGAGTGCCTGGGTGGCTCAGTGGATTAAAGCCTCTGCCTCCGGCTAAGGTCATGGTCTCAGGGTCCTGGGATCAAGTCCCACATTAAGCCCCACATCGGGCTCTCTGCTCAGCAGGGAGCCTGCTTCCCTCCCTCCCTCTGCCTGCCTCTCTTGTCTATTTGTGAGCTCTCTCTCTCTGTCAAATAAATAAAATCTTTAATATATATATATATATATATATATTAAATATATATATATATATTCCTAAGTACAAGAGAAATAAAATCATTTGTGCATATAAAAATTTGTACATGAATGTTCCTAACAGCATTATCACAAGAGCCAAAAAGTGAAAACAACCCAAATGTCCATCAACTAATGAAGGGATAAATAAAAAGTGATATATCTATACAATGGTATACTACTCAGTAACAGAAAGAAATAAAGTGCTGATACAGGCTACAACATAGATGAACCATAAAAATATTAATTCTAAGTAAAAGCCAATCACAGAGAGGGCTGGGTTCTCAGTTGGTTAAGCAAGTGCCTTCGTCTCAGGTCATGAACCTGGGGTCCTGGGATCAAGTCCCACATCAGGCTCCCCTGCTCTTCAGGGAGCCTGTTTCTCCCTCTCTCTCTCTGCCTGCCACTCCCCCTGCCTGTGCTCTCTCTCTATGTCAAATAAATAAATAAAATCTTTTTTAAAATGAAATGAGGGTGCCTGGGTGGCTCAGTGGGTTAAAGCCTCTACCTTCAGCTCAGGTCATGATCCCAGGGTCCTGGGATCGAGTCCCGCATCAGGTTCTCTGCCCAGCAGGGAGCCTGCTTCCTCCTCTCTCTCTCTCTCTCTGCCTGCCTCTCTGCCCACTTGTGATCTCTGTCAAATAAATAAATAAAATCTTTAAAAAAATAAATAAATAAATAATAAAAATGAAATGAAAAAGCCAATCACAGAAGACCACATATTGAATGATCCCACTTATGTCAATTACGTCAAACAGGCAATCCGTAGAGAAAGAATGATTAATGGTTCCCTCAGGCTAGAGGGGGGCAATGGCGGAGAGGGACTATTTGGAGGGTGATGGCTAAGTGACCGAGGGGTTTCTTTATGAAGTGACAAAAATGTTCTAAAGTTGACTGTGGTAATGGAAGCAATCTCGGAGAATATACTTAAAGCCACAAACTCTACACTTAAAATGGATGAATTTTGTGGTATGTGAATTACATCTCAAAAAATGTTTTTAAAAAGACTATTTTTTCATTTTCTACTTTTCCTTAAAGACAACTGTTTGAAGCAAAAATAACAATACTGAATCATTTATAGAAGTAAAAGATACATGATCAGCCTAAAAGATGAAATGGGTGAGTAAACAGAATTACATTGTTCATGTTTGAGAAGTTGCTAAATGGGAAGTGAAAAATGGAGAGTGTCAGATAGTGACTCTAAATACACTTTGATAAAGATATACATTGTTATACGTAGAGAAACCACTCAAAAACTATTTACAATATTAAAATAATAACAAAGAGCTACTGCTAATGGCCAATACTTTAAAATATGCAATTAATCAAAATAAGGCAAGAAAGGAACAAGAACAAAAACCAAAACAAACGGAAAACAAGTAGACCTAAACTCAATGAGATCAATAATCACATTAAATATAAAAGGACAAATACACCAACTAAAAGGCAGAAATTTGAAGGCCAGATAAAAGAACAAGATGTTAACTAACTAGTAATATAAACTGGTTGAAGGTAAAAGGATGGAAAAAGATATACCATCAAACAGTAAGCATAAGAAAACTGACATGACTATTTAATTCAGACAAAAACTGCAGGATAAAGAATACTTCAAGAGACAGAAAGAGACATTTCATGATGACAAAAGGAGATTGTCGTCAGGACAACACAGCAATCCTAAATATCTATGTACCTAATAAGAGAACTTCAAAATACATGAAACATAACAGAACTAAAAGGAGAAACTGACAGATCCACAATCTAGTTGGAGTAATTGATAAAATGAGTAGACATTAAATTTGTAAAATATAGATGATCTGAGTAAAGCCACCAACCAAGTTGACCTAATCGACATTTATAATACACCAGCAGTCACAGAACATTCTTTTTTTTTTTTTTTTAATATTTTATTTATTTATTTGACAGACAGGGATCACAAGTAGGCAGAGAGGCAGGCAGAGAGAGAGGAAGGGAAGCAGGCTCCATGTTGAGCAGAGAGCCTGATGCAGGGCTCAATCCCAGGACCCTGGGATGATGACCCGAGCTGAAGGCAGAGGCTTTAATCTACTGAGCCACCCAGGTCCCCCCATTTTTTTCAAATATACACTGACTGCTCACCGAAATAGACCATTTACTGGACCATAAATAAGTTTTCAGAAAATTTCAAAAGACTGAAATTTAATAATCTTCTCCTACCACAACAGAAAATTAGAAATTAACAATAATATATCTACAAAGTCCCCTTTTTCAAATTCTTTTACCAAGAATGAGTCCCTTTTCCTACTTTTCCTGCCCAAAGGAGACACTGTTTCCTAATTTGCATAAAGGTTAGTCCAGAGTATCAGTTAGAACAAAGAAATTAATGCCACTTATGAGTCATTCTTTCTCTGGCTTAACCCACTGAGCTTTAACCTGATATAGCTTCTAATTACAACTAAAACGGCACCTGGGTGGCTCAGTGGGTTAAGCCTCTGCCTTTGGCTCAGGTCATAATCTCAGGGTCCTGGGATCAAGGCCCACATCAGGCTCTCTGCTCAGCAAGGAGTCTGCTTCCCTCTCTCTTTGCCTGCCTCTCTGCCTACTAGTGATTTCTTTCTCTGTCAAATAAATAAATAAAATCTTTTAAATAAATAAATAAAACTAATAATTTAGAGAAAATACAGAGGAACATATTAATACCACAGAGATGCAATCAGTAAAATTCATAGTAGTAACTCTCAGAAACTCATCAGTAGGTAAGAAGCAGGAATAGAAAAGGGAAGAGAAAAAGGTCTTAAGTAAATATGGCCAAATGCTGACTTTTATATATCAGGACATATTTGTTTATTCTACTACTCTGTGTCTTATGCATGTTTAAAATGAAAAAAGTGGATTTAGTAAAATCAAATACATCTAAAGTTTCCAGAGATGAGTTTTGTCAAGAATGGCTGGGATTAAAATTAAATTATTGTTAAAGACCTGGTTAAATGAGAATTAGTTATAACTCGATCTAAATCAGTATGGCTCCAGAATTCTGGAGATTTCTCCAGAAATCCAGAAAGATTTCTACGAAAGGCCTGTTTCTTAAAACAAGTGGTCCTGAAAAAGAAAAAGAAAAAAATCACACTTTTCTGTAATTAAAACAAAGCTCATCCTTGAATTGAAAAACAAACGAACATGGAATCCAAACTTCTTTCATGTACATGTAATCAATTCATTTGGGTATTTGCTGGATTGAACTGAATATGCTTCCTCAACTACTAGCAGGTAAGGGAGGAGTATTTTCGGAATGTTTCACCTCCTTTCTCCTTTTTGCTCCTGTATTTTCTCCCATAAACCATACACCCTAATTAATCTTTCCATAATCCTACACTTCATATCTTTCATGAATCACTACTCCTACTCACTCTATCACCATAGGGTCACTATAATTAAACCTATATTTTAGCATATTATTAGTCTCTTGAATTCACTTAAATATAATCATTATTGTGCAAGCCCAAATGACTCCTGTTTCAATTTCATTTCTGCATAGCACACATACTACCCACAAGTAAGAATATGATAGCGTCAAACAAATACCATAGATAATATTAAACATATACTGTATTTGACAGTAGAGACAGAAACTCTATAAAACACCTCCAAATATTTTACATATAGTATTTAATCCTCAAACACTGTAATATAGGTAGTGCTGCTACCTCTATCGTACAGATAAGAAAAATGAGTACAAGAAGTAATTTGCCCAAAGCCAAAGCCCTATATAGGGACCGTGCAAAGAATTCAAAATCATAAGTTTATTCTCTTAGCCAATACTCTATATACTCTTATTCATTTTGTTCATATATCAAGTCAAAAAAGAACTATAAAATGTGGGCTATATCTAACAAGTTAGTAACTAAACCAAAATAAATGAAACACAAGAATAACTTTGACAATTTTTTTAATGATTTTATTTTTTAAGTAATCTCTACACCCAATGTGGGGCTCAAACTCACAACCCCAAGATCAAGAGTCACATGCTCTACCAAGTGAGCCAGCCAGGCCCCAATAACTTAGATAATTCTTAACTCTTATGAGAAAACAAGAAGGACTAAGGAAACAACAAAAGCAATCTCTAATTAAAAATAAATTATTTCAGGGGCGCCTGAGTGGCTCAGTGGGTTAAGCCTCTGCCTTCGGCTCAGGTCATGATCCTGAGGTCCTGGGATCCAGCCACACATGGAGCTCTCTGCTCAGCAGGGAAACATCTGGCAGAAAATTACATTTAGTATCCTTCAAAAAAGCAAATTCACTTTCTTTGAGCACCAACACACCTGCTACAGGCAAATGAAGAGAACTTGAACGAAATCTCCCTAAAAACCTATTAGTCTTTATACACTGTTTATCTCACTTCCCCTTTACCATGCATTCTATTACTTTTACCTTATTTCTAATCTTAAACCATTCAATCACAGTTCTATTGCATTCCCTTTACTGGATAGAGCAAAAGAAAATGAAAATAAGGAAAAAGTACCAGGGCGCCTGGGGGGCTCAGTGAATTAAAGCCTCTGCTTTCGGCTCAGGTCATGGTCCCAGGGTCCTGGGATCATCCTGGGATTGAGGCCCGCATTGGGCTCTCTACTCAGCAGGGAGCCTACTTCCTCCTCTCTCTCTGCCTGCCTCTCTGCCTGCTTGTGATCTCTGTCTATCAAATAAATAAATAAAATATTTGAAAAAAAATAAAAGAAAAAGTACCAATTAAGCAAGTTAATAAACCTTATTATAATAACTACAACTGATCATGCAACTTTTGCTTACTCAAAGACTTAGTCTATCACTCTGCAGCTTATATGTCATTTTTTATTTCTAAGAAACCTCAGAGAAATTACATGTATAGATATATGCTCACCATAATATATCACCTTTAATCCCAAAGTGCTTTAGAAAACCACCTTTACTATACTACATGTGACCATAAAGACGTGGCGAGAAGGGGCCCCTGAGCGGCTCAGTCGGTGAAGTCTTCGCTTTAGGCTCAGATCAGGATCCAGCAGTCAAGGGAATGAGTCCCACATGGGGCTCCTTGCTCAGCAAGGAGTCTGCTCCCCCTACACTGGCCACCATAACTTCTGCCCCTACCGACCCCCCATCATGCGGGCGCTCTCTCTAATAAATAAATAAAATATATTTTTTAAAAATGTGACAAGAGGGGCACCTGGGTGGCTCAGTGGGTAAAGGCCTCTGCCTTCGGCTCAGGTCATGATCCCAGGGTCCTGGGATCGAGTCCCGCATCGGGCTCTCTGCTCAGCAGGGAGCCTGCTTCCCTCTCTCTCTCTGCCTGCCTCTCTGCCTGCTTGTGATCTCCTGTCTGTCAAATAAATAAATAAAATCTTGGGACGCCTGGGTGGCTCAGTTGGTTAAGCAGCTGCCTTCGGCTCAGGTCATGATCCCAGAGTCCTGGGATCGAGTCCCACATCGGGCTCCTTGCTCTGCAGGGAGCCTGCTTCTCCCTCTAACTCTGCCTTCCACTCTGTCTGCCTGTGCTCGCTCTCACTCGCTCTCTCTGACAAATAAATAAAATCTTAAAAAATAAATAAATAAATAAATAAAATCTTTTAAAAAAATGTAATAAAATCTTAAAAAAAAAAAAAAAAGGGGCGCCTGGGTGGCTCAGTGGGTTAAGCCGCTGCCTTCGGCTCAGGTCATGATCTCGGGGTCCTGGGATCGAGTCCCACATCGGGCTCTCTGCTCAGCAGGGAGCCTGCTTCCGTCTATCTCCCTCTCTGCCTGCCTCTTCGTCTGCTTGTGATCTCTCTCTGTCAAATAAATAAATAAAATCTTAAAAAAAAAAAAATGTGACAAGAAATATATTGACCAATTCCTGCACTTGTTCTTCAAAATACGCAAACTCAACTTCCCTCTTTCCTGTCCCTTCCCCAAAATGCGCGTTCCACCGTCAACCACGGTGTGTTCCAATTCTAGCAGGGCCCACTGAATAAGGGACCTTGAGCAGTCTCGGCCTCCTTCTCTGTGAAATGGGAATAAGACGGGTACTCACCTCATGGGGCTGTGGAGGGAATGAAGGGAGACAACTCATGGCAAAAGCTTAGAACAGTGCCTGGCACACAAGGTGGCCTCGTTAAATGCCAGCCATCATTCTCTCTCCAAAATCAACTGCCGAGAATCTAGACTTTCTCCCTTTCAGCGAGGAGAAGTATCTGACCCAACTCCGTCAAGACAAACGGGTTTACAGACGGGGGGTTTTCAAATCAACCCCCATAATGAACACAAGCAGAAACTCCCAGGAATTTTGTTTTCATAGCCATTTCGCCCTTGTCCATAAAAATACTGCGCGTGAAATGAAAACACTCCGATCCGCCGCCCCTTCGCCCGCGACACGGCTGGACCCCAGCTGTCAACGCGGTGTGGAAGCGCATGGGCTGTGGAGCGGGGGAGCCTGGCAAACCGCTGGGTACGACATCTGGGCACCAGCAGTCCAAAGCAGGCCGGCGCGGCTCAGGGGCTGGCGGCTGGAGTCCGTTCACAGAAACAACGTTCCTCGTCCCGTGTCCCTCCTCAGTGTCGAAACGAACGACGCCCTCTTTCCTCCCCAGAGCCGAGGCCAAGCCTCTCCCTGCTCCCTCCTCCCACCCTGCGCGTCTCACCCCCGCACCCCCCCCCCCGGAACCCACGGTCTCCCGACTCACAGCGTGTGTCCGCACACATTCACCATCAGCTTCAAGGAGGGGTTGCGGTATTTAGTGGTCTTACACCGGGGGCAGCCCTGATCGTCCATGGCGCCTTCTCTCCGATGGACTCTCTCCGACGCCTGCTTCAGTTACAGCCAGAGCACCCCCAAACCTCCACAGACCCGACGCCAAGCGGGTTCCTACCAACAGGCACTCGGCTGAGACGGTCCCTTTGAGAATGAGCACCGGCCGGAGGCGAGACACTGCAGCACAAAGGTTCCGGCAGCAAGTTTTCCGGTCCTGCACCGGGTGCTCTGTCTTAGCTTCCGTAGGCCAGTACACTACCTTAGATCTACGGCTGGGGTTATTAAAATGGTAAATTGTACGCAAAGCTCCATCTCCATGCATCCAGCAGCATTTTTTTAAGGAAATCTAAGACATAGATTCCATCTTGTACTGTCTGGAAACATTATCATGTTTTCAAAAATTTATTCCCTGTGTACATAATCAATAATTTAGACTGGCATTTTCTTTTGAACAATTCGATAGCCTGTGCTATCTATAATCTCCTTTATACTTGCACACTCATGCAAGCACAGAAAATACTATGTATTGGCAGGTAGAAGTTTGGGAAAATGATCTAGAACAAAAGCCCCTACACTGACCCTAAATATTACAGATTCTCACTAAATGTCAGATACTTCTATACATTGTATCTAGCATCTGCTCTGCAGATAGCCACTTGCTTCAAGACTGTCAAGCATACTTAACCGCGTCACCTGGTTCTTACACCCCCCTCCCAACACCTCCAGGAGTATACACTTTATTTCAGCAATTGTAGGATCTGAGAGCCTGAATGTCTCTGGCAATTGTAAGCCACATTCAATGCAGTTATCAAGACTGCAAAACAAAGTCTATATAGAGCTCTATTGAATAAACTCCTCCCTCCATAAGGGACACATGTTCAACCACATAATAAGGATTTGTTGATATTTTATTGAATAAGTACAGTGAAGAATGAATGAGCATCAAATACTAGTTTACTGTGGAAAAAATTTTAAGCCAAGCATTATCTTGTAATCTGACCCAAATTCCATCAAAAGTAGGCATGCAAAGTTTTTCGAATTAACCCATACAAAGAATATCAGCTATATACACACACAGTCATTTTACCTTTTCATAGCACTTTTGCTCTTTTCAATAAAAACATAAAAAGGAACATTCCAACTCCCACTTTTTTAAATGATAAACTCAGTAGAAAACCCATGGTGTGGTAATACAGTTGGGGTTTCCATGGGTTACGGAGGGGGAACCTGACGAACAGCTGGATACCACATCTAGGAACCAGTGGACCAAAGCAAGCTACAGCAGCACAGCGCTTATATTAAAATGTAGACATCAGGGATTCGCCTAATAAACAAATCATGTCATCTGCTTGATCATAGTATTGTTCACTAACAGGAGCTAACCAAATGTAAGTTTATTAAAATAGGCAATGCAAATGCTAGGCTGACCTGGAGGCTTATTGTGCAGCTATTGTCTTATTGAAAAAGACCACATCCAAACCAGATACATGACTCAGAGTGAAGCTCTCTAAAAATAAAGACAACTTTGGGTGCCTCGGTGGCTCAGTGGATTAGGCCTCTGCCTTTGGCTCAGGTTATGATCTCAGGGTCCTGGGATCAAGTCCTGCATTGAGCCCTGCATCGGGCTCTCTGCCTGCCTCTCTGCCTACTTGTGATCTCTCTCTCTCTCTGTCAAATATATAAATAAAATCTTAAAAAATAAATAAATAAAATAAAAATAAAGACAGCTTTTTGATCTTTATATTTTAATAGAATAGGAACTTCTGGTTAAAGAGTAAATGTGGTCAGTGAGCAAATAAAATTTTTAGCCAAGAGGTGCCTGGATGGCTCAGTCAGTTAAGTACCTGACTCTTCATTTCAGCTCAGGGCATGATCTCAGGGTTGTGAGATTGATGCCCATATCAGGCTCTGCATTGGGCATGGAGCTTGCTTAAGATTCTTTCCCTCTTCCTTTGCCCCCTACGCTTCTCTTAAATTTTTTTTCTTTTCTTTTCTTTTTTTTTTTTAGCCAATACTACACTGAGACATCATCCATTAAGTTGGCCTTCTTGTTTATTGTTTTTTTTTTTTTTAAAGATTTTATTTATTTACTTGACAGAGAGAGATCACAAGTGGGCAGAGAGGCAGGCAGAGAGAGAGAGGAGGAAGCAGGCTCCCTGCTGAGCAGAGAGCCCGATGCGGGACTCGATCCCAGGACCCTGAGATCATGACCTGAGCTGAGGGCAGCGGCTTAACCCACTGAGCCACCCAGGCGCCCTTGTTTATTGTTTAATCATGTCCTTGAAAAGGAGACCCTAATCACTTTGTGAATTGTTTTGCCTTTAGCGCAAATCTTGACACCAAGGCAAAGAAAGCACTGAAGACTGTGGGAGGAAACATTGCCACCAGCTTTATCCTTTTCCCACGCTGTGAACTACTTATCAGAGAAGAATGGTAGCAACGGCTGACTTGGAACTCTTACTGGACAAGCATCGTTCATGCAGCTGGAGACAGTAGAAAGTTGTGCTTAGAGATCTGGCCTCTGCCTCCAAGAGACCTGGATTCAAGTGTTGTCTTCATCTCTTTCTAGTTGCAGGGCTTCAGGCTTCAGTTTTCCTAACTATAAATCAAGGACAGTATTTGTAAAGATTAAATGAGTTATTTCATTTAAAGTGCTTAGCACAGAGTAAGAGCTCAATAACTGTTAGCCTTTATTAACAGTACTATAAAAGTAGTAGTATCTAAAGTAGATAAAGTAGAGGTAATGAGAACTTAGACTACTCTTAAATGACCCAGACCTGTTTTTGAGCCAAATTTCTTACCCTCCCTTACCTCAGCTACTTTCCTCCAGGTAATACACTTCACGAGGTTGCTACAATTATCAAATTACATAACATGTGGCCCTACTGCAATGCTTTGTACATAATAGAAACTCTGAAATGTATACCATAATTACTTGTAAGGTTCACTAAGAATGATCAGAAAGCTTTGAAGAGGAAAGCCCTCACAGCACCTGACTTCTGATTCAAATGGAACTTCTCAGCCTTTGTAAAAACTACTAAACTATCAGGTTTCCTACAGATATTAAGACAGCAGCAACCCAACAGTGAACCAACTGGCCCACTATTTCTCTTCCCATATCTGCTCATCTTCTAGCATTACCATGTCTACAGATCCTGTCTTCCTGCTGCAATGTTTCTCTAATGCAGACCCTCCTTTCCTAGCCCCCAGGCTATGGATCCAGACTGGGCTTACTTCATCTTCAGGTGACATTTATTTATTGTTTTGTCCCTTGACTAAAGATAGCATCCTCCCCCCTTCTAATGCAAAACAACTCCTCCCCAACAGGCTTCTGTGTTTCTAATGGGCTTGCCAATCATAGTCCTGGCCCTCTGGCCTACGGGTTGATATACAACCCTTACTGGGCCAATCAGAGATCTTCTCTAGAATTTTTCAAATTGGCATTAAAAGAAAAGCAGGAGGGGCGCCTGGGTGGCTCAGTGGGTTAAGCCGCTGCCTTCGGCTCAGGTCATGATCTCAGGGTCCTGGGATCGAGTCCCGCATCGGGCTCTCTGCTCGGCAGGGAGCCTGCTTCCTCCTCTCTCTCTCTGCCTGCCTCTCTACCTACTTGTGATTTCTCTCTGTCAAATAAATAAATAAAGTCTTTAAAAAAAAAAAAAAAAAAAAAGCAGGAGAACCCCTGTAAGAAGACAGAAAATGTGAGTTGAAAAATCCTGGGAGCCCTGGTTCCCAACTTCTGGGTAAAACCCTTTGAAAGGCTAAAACTGATGACAAAAGAGAACGGGAAAGTGACATGGGACAACAAGTCTTTTAAGTTCAACCAGTTGCATTCCAGGTTTTCACCTTGTTTGGTATCAGATTCCAATAAATTCATCTTTTTGTCGAGTCTAGCTCAAGGAGGGGTTTCTGGCTCCTAGAGAAATCTGCAGCACCACAAAAAAGGCAAGAATGCTGCTACACCTGGGAGAGGACTAGAACCGGGCACTCACTCACTCTCTGCCAGGATCTTCTCCCTCCACTATCACCCATGAGACTCAGGGATCTTCTCCCTCCATTATCACCCATGAGACTCACTAGGTCACCTTCCCTCCTACCTACTGCTCATCCATGTTCTCCACAGGTAGATAGCTTGGTTACTAAGAACTCCAAGCATTACATCCAAGGCTCCCTCTACCAGTCTTAACTTTTTTTCTTCATTAAAATGTGAAAAACCCCAGAAAAAGGATTCTGAATGCTTTGGTTTGTGGAAAGTGTACATCCCTGGACACTTTGGCTATGTGTCATGGCTATGACATTACACACAGACTGCTGTGGACTTGGACCACTGGGTGCTTCATGCCGCAGCAAACTGAACATTCCATTCAAAGGCCTTCAAAATCTGTCCCCAAGATGCCCTTTAAGCTAATCTCCCACCACACAACTATACAAACCCCACAACCCAGACAGACTAAATTACTCAATATTTTCAGAAATATACACATACTTTCATGGCTCCGTGCTCTACTCATTTTCTTCCCTCTTCCTCTATCGATCTCTAACCTTGTCCTCTCAAAATTCTTGTCTCTAAAGACCTAGCAAAAAAATCCACTCCCCAGGGATGCCTGGGTGGCTAAGTCATTATGCATCTGCCTTTGGCTCAGGTTATGATCCCAGGATCCTGGGATCAAGCCCCCCATCAGGCCTCCTGCTCCGCGGGAAGCCTGCTTCTCCCTCTCCCACTCTCCCTGTTCGTGTTCCCTCTCTCACTGTCTCTCTCTCTCTCTTTCTCTGTCAAATAAATAAATAAATAAAATCTTGAAAAAAAAAATCCACTCCCTATTGCCCTCATCCTCCCCAAATTAACCTCTTTATCCTCACTACTCCCATCCCCTCTACTGTATTTCCTAATGGATGTATTTTATCTCTCCCACCAGATTTTAAGCCCTTCTGAGACCCCAAAATATTCATCTTGCTATCACCTGGTACCTAATAAATTGCACTTAATCAGGACCAAATAAATATTTGGCAAATGAATGATCCTTCAGAAATGCTGACTGCGTATCACCAACTATTGGTCACTAAATAACACTAGATCGCCCCCTCTACCTGGGAGATTACTTTCCAACCTAACTTCTTAATAGTACCAGTACATGAGCTTCAGAAATGGAAAGAGCCCAACACGATACAGTTATATAGGCCTTCCCTCAATCTATCCCTCTACCAAGGCAGCCAAAGTCAGCCTTGAGAAAGGACAGCTCTACTCTCGGCAACACCATTAAATATACTCAAGCAAAGAGTAAAAATTTGGGCCAAGCCAGATTTTCTTCAATACACTAAAATAGCAAAAGTTCTCCATATTCGCTCATTGCTATCCTCAGGCTGGAAGGAAAAGATCCAGAAGCAAGCAGGTTGGTTTTCACCCTCACACAATCCCAGCCTCAACTCTGTTTTCCCAAGTCATAACACCCCTTTAGACACCATATCAATACAGCAGACTCAAGTGTTTACAGCATGGCAGACGTGGGGAATAGAAGTAGTCAATGATTTCACAAATCAGTTGTAAACCAGTGCTGGGAGATTGACGCCAAGTCTGGTGTTCCGTTCCCAAGGAGCTGACCCTGTTGAAGTGGAAGACCTCCGGTCCCACTTCGAATTGCTGCCAGAATGAGCCTGAGGCTCAGCCTGCTGAAGGAATCCAGAGCTGGGGGTTGCATTTCACTTCTGGTTCTACAGGAATCTCCTCCTGGAGCTATACAATACCACTGTAGCTACAGGCTGCAAATTCACAAAAGGTCACTGTTACTTCTATATGATCTGTTGAACTTGGTGCTCTGGAGGCAAAAGATATGCTCAGAAGACATGCAGAAACCCAGTAAGTGGTTTTCCAAATAAACGCACTATATTTAATGGATAACAGCCTGAAGAAGAGTCCTATGAACTGAACTTGGGTCATCCTATAATATAGCCAAATGAGTTTTCATTGGATATATGCAACTGAAAAAAGTTTCCTACTTTGCACTATCAGGAGGAAGGTAACAAACATTAACAAACAAACATTTAACAAAGATTAATCATGTGCCAGGTGCTTTTTGGCACACCTTATCTCATTTAATCATCACAACAAACCTGTCCACTTTTTATATCAAGTAGCTAATAAAAGGCAGAACTAGGATTAAAACTACATCTAGGGGCTCCTGGGTGGCTCAGTGGGTTAAGCCTCTGCCTTCAGGTTTGGTCATGATTTCAGCGTTCTGGGATGGAGCCCCACATCAGGCTCTTTGCTTAGCGGGGAGCCTGCTTCCCCTCTCTCTGCCTGCCTCTCTGCCTACTTGTGATCTCTGTCAAATAAATAAATAAAATATTTTTAAAAAACCAAACCTACATCTAGCTAGCTGATCCCCAAGTCCACATTTTTTCCACTAAACCATCCTACCTCCTGTCTACTCTGCTCTGATAAATATGCTTTAAAAATTCAATGAATAAAATGCAGTGTCATATTTTGGATTGGATTGTGAAATAGAAGAAAGACATCAATGGAAAAACTGGTGAATCCAAATAAAGTCTACAGTTTGGTTAATAATATTGCAGCAATGTTAATTTGTTTGGACAAATGTATCATTGTAATGTAAAATGTCAAAATTAGGGAAAACTAAGTAAAGAGTAGGTGGGAACTCTCCAACTCTTTTTGTGACTTTTCTGTAAGTCAAAATTATTCTAAAAAAATTTTTTTAATTCAAGGAAGTTGTGAATCTCAGATATTGTCCTAAAGCTGGATACCTAACTGCATATTTCCATGGGGTACAGACCCATGGTCTTTTCTATAACTATGAATTTTTTAATCTGCCAGAGATTTCAGTGCTGTCTTCATTAGGACAGTACAAAAGCAAGTCCAAAATCGAATGACATCTTGGTTGGACAGCAATGAAACAAATCTGTCCACCAAAAACAAAATCTCACCAAGCTGATCATGACAGCAGGTAACCTTAACAGCTTCTTTATAATGTGCTGAAATAGGCAGTTACGGGTAACTGGGAAGCAGAAACAGCACAAAGCCACCTTGAAAGATGATGTTAAGACGATGTCATTAAAATGTTGGATTTTGAGAAAGAATACCAGCAGATGGACCTAACTAACCCAAAGAAATCACAGAAGCAGAGATGGGTTCATCCTTTTCTGTGTTAAGACCTCATGCAAACCATAAAAGAGACATGACTGCAAACAGCAGCAGACTTCACCCCCAGGCATTTCACCTCAAACCAGAGGGCAGTCTTCCATCTGTCTGTGCTGCTGAAAGGGCTGCTGATCCTGCATTGATCTCCTGGAAGACACCTGCACTTAGAACTGGTGCTTCCACCAAGAATATCACCACCAGAGAACTATTCATACATTTACATGAAAAATGTCCATACTGAAGACTTAAATTTCCATACTTTATTATAATGTAAAGCTTAGATCTCTTCCACTCTATTCCCTGAGATAAACACATTGATTAAACAGTCTATATCTTTAGTTGCACCCTGTTCAACTTTGTTGTGTTGCCAGACCTCCAGGTGAGTGAATGTTAAATGCCTTTTGAAGGTTTCTTGTTTTTGTCCTTTCAGTGGGCTCTTTATACATCTATTATTCTAAGATATTCAAATATCTCCCCCTTTTTAGTTTAGCATAAACCTTTTCCCCTTGGAACATTCCCTAGTGACATTCTATTCTGGACCCTTTTGAATACAAAATCCTTGATAAAGTCGTCTTGGACAGGGAGGTAAAGGGGAAACAGGAACATATAAAAGCTTCTCAATCGTCTCCTTTGAAATTTTGTCATCTGGATGCTTGACGGTGGTCTCTTTGTTAAGAGTTCAGCATCTGGACCTCAAGGCCACACAATTAATATTCCCGCTGGAATCCTAGGAACTCTCTTTGAAAAAGCCTGTTGTCCAGTTTTCAGGCCACATTAGGTAATTTCCCGCCCAGGAGCATGGCCTAAAAAGAATGTCGGTGTTTCCCTTCAGGTATAGGTGCCTGGGGGTCAGGGGGAGAGGGAAAGGCAAGGGGTGGAGTGGGAGGCGGGTGATCGACAGGGATAGAAACCGTGTCTCCTCCTCCCTCTGAATGTGAAATAGCCAATGAGGTAGCGCGGCCGGGCCGGCCCGGCCGCCAGTGCCATATAGTATGCAGCAACCCGAGGAGTCACGTTGGGGGAACAGCAGAAAGCAGCTATCCTTTTACACTACTTTGCTCTAGCAGCTATCTTAATGGTGACTGCGTGGCCGGGGGGAAACCTGATCGGCCAGATCCAGCCGAAACCGGGAGGGAGGGAGTGGGCTTTCCGGAGGGGGGGAGGAGGGAGGGAGAAGAAGAAGGAGGAGTAAGAGAGGGGGAAAGAAAGAGGAAAAGAGTGCGAGGGAGTGAGGGAGGGAGGAAAATAAACAACAAAAAATGTCCTCTTCCTCCCCCACCGGGCAGATTGCAAGTGCGGCGGACATCAAGCAGGAGAATGGGATGGAAAGCGCCTCGGAAGGGCAGGAGGCGCCCCGAGAAGTGGCGGGGGGCGCGGCGGCGGGGCTGAGTCCCCCGGCTCCAGCCCCTTTCCCCCTGGAGCCGGGGGACGCCTCGGCCGCCGCCGCAAGGGTGAGCGGAGAGGAAGGGGCAGTGGCGGCAGCGGCGGCGGATCAGGTACAACTCCACTCGGAACTTCTGGGCAGGCACCACCACGCCGCGGCCGCCGTCGCCGCCGCCGCCGCCGCCGCGCAGACCCCACTGGCCTTCTCGCCCGACCATGTCGCCTGCGTGTGCGAGGCGCTGCAGCAGGGGGGCAACCTGGACCGCCTGGCCCGGTTCCTGTGGTCCCTGCCCCAGAGCGACCTGCTACGTGGCAACGAGAGCCTGCTGAAGGCGCGGGCGCTGGTGGCCTTCCACCAGGGCATCTACCCCGAGCTCTACAGCATCCTCGAGAGCCACAGCTTCGAGTCGGCCAACCACCCGCTGCTGCAGCAGCTCTGGTACAAGGCGCGCTACACCGAGGCCGAGCGAGCCCGCGGCCGGCCACTGGGCGCCGTGGACAAGTACCGGCTGCGCAGGAAATTCCCCCTGCCCCGCACCATCTGGGACGGCGAGGAGACGGTGTATTGTTTCAAGGAGAAGTCGCGCAACGCGCTCAAGGAGCTCTACAAGCAGAATCGCTACCCTTCGCCCGCCGAGAAGCGGCACCTGGCCAAGATCACCGGCCTCTCCCTCACCCAGGTCAGCAACTGGTTCAAGAACCGCCGGCAGCGCGATCGGAACCCCTCAGAGACCCAGTCCAAAAGGTGAGCGCCAACTTTCCTCCGCCTCCCCTTTTCTCTCCCCCACCCCCTTCCCAGCTTTCTTTTCCTCCAAGTGCTCGCAAACATGGCGCTTACCTTCCCCACCAGCCTGGTCCGGCTGCCCACCTCTCCCCGCCCCCCACCTCTCCCGGACCGGGGGATGGGGGGGCGGCGGTGGCGAGAGGCGGGGGAACCTCCCTCCTTACCCTCCCCCTCCTCCCCCCAGAAGTTTCTCGTCGCCCGCTTAGGTCTCAGTCCCCGCCCCCACCACGGCTGGTCACTGCCGCCCAGTTTCCCACCCCCATCCCGCTGGCTTTGAAGTTGCCACTCTCTCTCGGGTTCTGGCGGGGCGCAGGAGCGTGTGTAGGCGCCGGAAAGGCAGCTCTGGTTGCCGCCAGAGGCCCACGGAGGTTGCCAGCGCGGGCCCGGGTCTGCACCTCCAGCGGGTTACACCGGCCGGGCGTGCGCACGAGCTCCTTCACCCCGCGCCCCGGGTTCGGCTGCCGCCCCCCATCCCGCCCCGCCGCCGCAACCTGCGTTAGAGGTCGCCTTGGCCGCTCTAGAAGAATGAGGGTGTTGGTGGGGGCTTGCGTTTCAGAAGGGGGGCTGGGGACGTCGAGGTTTTATGTGACAGAGTTAATCATTCACCCGGCCCGCTGTGGTTCCCTTCGCGGCCGCGGCAACGTGGGGTGATGGTGCGGGCTGGGCTCTGCCGTGTTTTGAAACCTGATTCTGAACTCCTTCGGATCGGATTTCAGCGCCGCCGGGGCAGTGGGGCTGGAGGGCTTGCTTCCTCGGTCCCCGAACCCTGCGTGGCTCCCTCCTGGGACAGCGATTGGGGGTGGGGGCGCTATCAGCTCCACACCTCCTAGAGTGCCCACTCTGGCGGGTTTGAACTTTTGGGCTGGCAGAGTTTTGGATCCCAGCTGGTAGAAAATAGGGTTTCCACCTCTTTCCTGCGTCCTTTCGAGTCAGACACCTGGAGGGTATATTTTGTTTATTGTTGAGCGAACTATGGAGAAGATCGCCTAAAGAGATGGTGTCTCAAGCCACGCGGGCATAGAACAGAAAGAACCCTACAGCTCGAGGTTCTGCGCCGGTTAGGAATTTGGGAGCCGCGGAGCGCGTCCGGGCCGAGCGAAGGTGATCACCCCGCGCATTCCAGCGTCCGCCGCGGTCCGCCCTTGCCGCTCCTGCCCCTGCGCCCCTCCCGGGGCCGGCCGGCTCCGGCGCTCGTCGCCTGAGGCAGGGAGGGAGGCGCTGTGTCCGAGCCGGGCCTCGCGGTAACCAAAACAAAACGCGCACTGTGACTTGCATGCATCCTTCCGCAGACTTTAGGGGAGACCCAGAGGAGGCCTGTTGGTCACCCCGCGCCAGCTTGTGGCAGCGGATCCTGTCGCTCGGAGCTCCGTCGGAATCCTCAGGGCCAGAGGCAGGGGGTGGGGAGCGGGCGTGGCACGCAGGCCAGCTGCCCTGTAGCCCCCACTCCCCGGCTGAGCTCGTTCCCCTGAGCTCGTTCCCCGTCTCCCTAGCCACACTCTGCCGGCTCTGTACGTCCCCCCGCCCCAACGCCACAACCCCCGCCCCCGGCCCAGTTGCCTGGTTTGGGCCCCTCTCCGGATCTACCTCCCACCCGCACCCCCGGTGAGTCACCCTCGCAGACGGCGACGGCTGCTCAGCCTCAGCTCGTAAATCAAAGCGCTTTCTGCGCTCCTGGCCCCGCAGCCCAAAGCCCGGGTAATCCCCTCCCCTCCCCTTGAAAGCGAACCGACCGCCGGGCACTGCGAGGGACGTGGATCTTCTACGAGGCCAAGTCGCACCACGCTTCCCAGCTGCCCACTAACTGACCCTTTCACCCCCTCCCAGCTTCAGACCAAATGGGAACTCCCACCACTACCCCTTCCCGGATTTGGTGTTTCCCCTTAAGTGAAGGAGTGAGGAACACAGTCCAGCCTGGAGCAGAAGGAATGAGGGTGCTGGGGAAGGGGTTACAAGGCTGCTGAGTGACCCACACCCTTTCCCTCCCACCTCACCAGGGCACTGGATGGTGTATGTTAAATAGGCCCCTATGGCTTCTTTTGGATTCAAAGGAGACTGCACATAACAGTTCTTGGGTTGAAAGTGCCTTTCCTACATCAAGGACAGCCACTTTGTTGAATGAGAGAGTTGTCAGTCTGGTGGAGTAGAAGTTTGGGAGCAGGTGAGAAAATGATCTCTTGTTAACTAACTGACAAACAAAACACTTCCCACCTCCTGCTCCTTTGGCAGTTTCATTTCCCTCCAAGATCACACTAATCTGAATTGGTTTTGAGGGGAGGGGAAGGAGTTCCTAAACAGGAAAGACTGACCACTGACCACCTACCTCATCTAGGGAATTTTTTCTGTGGTGTAGGTAGCAGCGAATTTAACAGGAAGGAATAACTTCAATGCTATAAAAATGTATATACAATTCTCATAGTAAATCCTGTTAGCTGAATTTACATCTTCCAGATCTCTGGACTTTGCCTGAATTTATTATTGGTAAAAATGGTCGGCACAGGAGAGTTTATCTTCCCACATTCTCTGGAAGGTCCGAATCTGCTGGAAGGTCTCATAGCTTAAACAGAACCAAAGGCTTCCTGCTCTGCTTTCCTTAAATACTGACTTTAATGGGGTTAGAGGCTGGATTTCTAAACAAATGGCACTATGTAGAACGTCCTCCCTCTCACCTCTGGAATGTCTTGGTTTTCCCTCTCTCTGCAGTGAGTCAGATGGCAATCCCAGCACTGAAGATGAATCCAGCAAGGGCCATGAGGACTTGTCTCCTCATCCACTCTCCGGTTCCTCGGATAGTGTTGCCAACCTCAGCCTTCCCAGTCACATGGAGCCAGTATACATGCAACAAATTGGAAATGCTAAGATCTCATTAAGCTCTTCTGGAGTTTTGTTGAACGGAAGCTTGGTGCCCGCTAGTACTTCACCTGTCTTTCTTAATGGTAATTCTTTCATTCAGGGACCCAATGGAGTCATCCTTAATGGACTAAATGTGGGGAATACACAGACTGTGTCATTGAACCCACCAAAAATGGCCTCAAACATTGTGAGCAATGGTATATCCATGAGTGACATACTTGGGTCTACCTCCCAGGATGTGAAGGAATTCAAAGTCCTCCAGAGTTCTTCAGCTAACTCAGCAGCCACCACGTCTTACAGCTCCAGTGCCCCTGTGTCATTCCCAGGGCTCATCCCCAGCACTGAGGTAAAAAGAGAAGGTGTTCAAACAGTGGCTTCCCAGGACGGAGGCTCTGTGGTGACTTTTACTACACCCGTGCAAATTAACCAGTATGGCATTGTCCAGATCCCCAATTCCGGAACGAACAGCCAGTTCCTTAATGGGAGCATTGGATTCTCTCCACTGCAGCTGCCTTCTGTTTCCGTAGCCGCTTCACAAGGTAAAAGTCTCATTCGGTACCATAATGCACCAGTGACTGTTTTAGCCTGCTGCTGTAAATGACGCGTTTGGTGAGAGCTATAGATTGATGTTACTCTTCAGGTACCTTACTGGCCGCCACAGCTGCAGAGAGCCTCGGTCTGTCTCTCCTCCTTTGCCACAGCAGTGTAATATCCTGCTTGTTTGGCTCTCTGGCATCATGGAGATGGGCTTTTGTTTTCCTAACAACTGAATGGAAAAATACAGTTCAGAGCAAATCTTGCCAGTTCTACAATTATAGAAATATGATAAGTCAATTGGTGCTTACAGAATAACCCATTGCTTGACATTTTAAGATTAAAAATTAATGATATTGCTAAGAACACAAAATTAGTCTAAGCAATTGGTACGAAATGTGTACACTTTACCTAAGCATTTTCTGTTTGACCAAAAAGTGTTTTAGAAGAGCAAGCTGAAAAGACTGAATCAATTGTGTTTGAATCATGTTCCTCCTATAATTAAAACTAACTGAAAAACGAACTAAAGGAAAACCAGAGGAATGTGTGACTGGGAGTCTGTTGCTCTGCGTGTATGCCCCCCTAGGAAGGCAACTATAAGCCTTATTATATATATGTTTGTGACTTGACCAAGGGCAGTATTCTAAAGAAAACACTGATCTGAAATTCAGGAAACCTGAAGCCGATAGGCCACTTCTTCACTGACTTTAAGCAAGTCTGATGACTCTGTGTCATTGTTTGTGTATAGAAACAGGAATGGTTAGAATCTCAGTGGAGGTGGCAGAGGCCCTTAAACTTAGGAGTAGGTGATGTCAATGCAGGTTTGCCTTCCTGTAAGCGAATCTGAATGTCCAGACTTTTATGAAACCAAAATAAGTAGTTGTTTGCCTTAAAGATCAGCTTCCTATAAAATGGCTTTATCCAAAAAAATATCCGTTTATGCACAACTTTTTTTGTTTTCACAACTATGATCTGCTTCAGTTTATAGGAGGCATTAATGGAAAAAATGTTGTTGAACACATTTCATTCTGTAGAATCAATTATCAGGTAGAAGGGCAGTAAAAACACAAAACTCCTGAAGCACAACATGTATTTATTCATTGTTCCAAGTTCTGGAAAGGATTAAGTCAAGTCACTATCTGACCTAAGGCAAAAATATGGAAACCACAAGGAAAGTCAAAGTTCTTCATTTTATAGTATAGTAATTTAATGTGGATCTAACCCCTTTTTGTCTTTTCAGGAAATTTCCAAAACAGTAGGTAACATTTTAAAGACAACAAATGTGAGCAAAAAGTATGAGATGTACATTGGGGAAGAAGAAAAAAGCAATCTAGAAATATGCTACCATAGAAAATCATTGCAAACTAACAGCTAATTTTTAAAATGGGACATTTAATATGAATAAGAATAGCATTTTCAGTTAAAAAATCTAAGATCAGGGGCGCCTGGGTGGCTCAGTGGGTTAAGCCGCTGCCTTCGGCTCAGGTCATGATCTCGGGGTCCTGGGATCGAGCCCCGCGTCGGGCTCTCTGCTCAGCGGGGAGCCTGCTTCCTCCTCTCTCTCTCTGCCTGCCTCTCTGCCTACTTGTGATCTCTCTCTGTCAAATAAATAAATAAAATCTTTAAAAAAAAAAAAAAAATCTAAGATCAAATGACAGAGCTGTCAATCCTTAGACTGTCTGTGTGCATTAAAGGCCTAAGTTTAACCACATGGGTCCAGGAAGTAACGTTCCTTTAGAGTAATTATGGACTGCAGGTCTCAATAAAGCATTTAGGGATTCAGGCTTTCTCAAAAATGGATACTAAGGCTTGCTTTAAAATGTGCAGACAACGGAGATTATCCTTCAATAATTAGTATTTATATGGAAATCCAGAATATCTACATCTTTTGCTCACTTTATAATCTCAGAAAATAAGGGGTGCTTTCCTTACCATCATTACAAAGTTAAGCTTTTCACCTATGTCCTTTTTCATTTGGATTTTTTTAACTGATTTTGAAATTATTGTCCAGGTTATAATTCAGGTACAGTTACACTTAAATATCAAGTTTTAGATCACATCTGCTTTTCTTCCTTCATTCATATATGCTATAATGTCTACATGTTCAAAATTATTTTATTTATATATTTCAGTAGCTGTTGGGGAAAATGTGCTGTCATATTATTTATGGTTCTCAAAAAATAACTAATCATTATGTTCACATATACATAGGCAAATACTTTCATAATGCGTAAGACATAACAAAATAAATATTTCAGATGATTTTGCTACAGTTTAGCAGCCAGCAGGAATTTTAAAGCATACTTAAGTTGAAGTCAAATAAAAGCCTTTTCATTTGTTTGGCCTGGAACAAACATTTATGTTAGGGAAGAGCCCAGACGTACATAGAAATGTTTTTATTAACATCAATATTTCCACGAAGAGGACTTTCTAGTGGTTAAATCTTTTTTAAAGCTTAAATGCAATCTTTTCTTCTTCTTTTTTTTTTTTCATTTAAAGACATTTCTTTGAATTTAAGGTGCTTAAAAAGTGTTTGGAAGACGTATAAACAGCCCTGTGACATTTATTTATCAATATAGGTGGTAATATATTATTAAAAATTGTTCTAATTATTTGGTAACAGTTATTCTAATTCAAGAAGGGGTATGTCTCAGGTGAATTACCTTTAATATTGAGCAGTTTTCTCAAAATAATAGTTTACTGAACATCTAATTTGAGATCAGAGTAAACAACCCATCCGAATTATTCTGTCACAAAATTCCCTCAGGTCCACCTTTCTTATAGCAGCAGGATCGTTGCCATCATTTTACTGTGTCTATGTAAAGACTCAAAAAGAAAAGTGTTTTATTTCATAGCAGGAGTGAGTGGAAGGGTCTAATTCATCTCCATGGTCTGAGTTACCTCATTTTTGAACATCTTCTCAGCTTTCCATTTATGTTTCTTTTTCTGCTTCTGCTCTCTGTAGACCACTATAGTGAGAGCCAAAAATACGAACCTTTTAGAGAGCATTAGCTCTAGTTATTTACATTAATCTGTAATTTTAGAAGTACACTTTATCATTAATTTTTCCTATCACCACAATCCTGAAAATCCAGAACTGGCACAACAAAAGAAAAAACTATTGAATATTTTGTTGACATTACTTTATGGTTAGTTTGGTGAAAGTTTGAAACTTGTCTGTACAGGTTTATATGGTTAACTTCAAGCCCCAGGGCAACTCATTTTACAGGGATTTTCTACATTTCTATTTATGTCGGTTACTGAGCTTGTCTTTTTTTTTTTTAAAGATTTTATTTATTTATCAGAGAGAGAGAGGGGGAGAGAGCGAGCACAGGCAGACAGAATGGCAGGCAGAGGCAGAGGGAGAAGCAGGCTCCGTGCCGAGCAAGGAGCCCGATGTGGGACTCGATCCCAGGATGCCGGGATCATGACCCGAGCCGAAGGCAGCTGCCCAACCAAGCGTCCCCTGAGCTTGTCTTGAACAAAGGCATTTTATTTTGCATTTGTGTTTTCTAGTTCTTACTGGCAGAGCTAGGTACAACTGTCAACTGATTGAGAGAAATCAAGTTGGTAATAATGATCCAGAAACTTGACTGAAACTAGAACTTGGAAAAAAGGAGGGGATCACACTTGGTTTCTAAACCAGTAGTTCTCACTCCCACTGTGTCATCAGACTTGGGAGTTTAAAATACACCTGTCCTAGGACTTACTGAGTCAGATTTTCAGGAGTAGAGCCTGGGAATCTGTACTTTTAAGTGCTCAAGGTGATTCTGCTGAACCTGAGAAAAATTGTGTGTGTAAAAAGTATCCTTTTTTCCCTTTCCTTACCAATTTCATCAATGATAATCTGTACTTTATTTTTTTTAGGTAATATTTCAGTAAATTCAAGCACTTCAGATGGGAGCACATTTACAAGTGAGTCCACCACAGTCCAGCAAGGAAAGGTTTTCTTGAGCTCTCTTGCTCCCAGTGCAGTGGTATACACTGTTCCTAATTCAGGCCAGACTATAGGATCTGTTAAACAGGAGGGCTTGGAGAGGAGCCTGGTATTTTCTCAGTTGATGCCTGTCAATCAGAATCCACAAATAAATGCAAACCTGTCTTCTGAAAATATCTCGGGGAGTGGCCTCCATCCATTGGCCTCCTCATTAGTTAACGTATCCCCAACTCATAATTTTTCCCTGACTCCCCCTACCTTACTAAATCCCACTGAGCTAAACCCTGACATTGCTGAGAGCCAGCCAATGTCTGCACCTGTGGCAAGCAAGTCTACTGTGACATCTGTCAGCAACACTAACTATGCAACTCTTCAGAACTGTTCCCTCATTGCTGGTCAAGATCTGTTGTCAGTCCCCATGACCCAGGCTGCCCTTGGGGAAATTGTTCCTACGGCTGAAGACCAGGTGGGTCACCCTTCCCCAGCAGTACACCAGGATTTTGTCAGAGAACATCACTTGGTTCTGCAATCAGTAGCTAACATAAAAGAGAATTTCTTAACAAATTCTGAGGGCAAAGCCACAAGCAACTTAATGATGCTGGACTCAAAATCCAAGTATGTCCTAGAGGGCATGGTCGAGACTGTCTGTGAAGAGCTGGAAACAGACAAAAAAGAGCTTGCCAAGCTCCAAACTGTCCAGTTGGATGAAGATATGCAAGACTTATAAACTTGTTCCCGCCCATCCCTCCACCCCCGCCCTTTTTTTCTGGCATCAGCAGGCAGATCTTTTCATGAAGCCCTGAGGACATAAAGCATTTTCCCATTTACAGGGAAACACTGGTTTTGTGAGTAAATGCATTTGAGGGACTGGATTGATCTGCATGAAGATCACAGTTAAATATACAAGAGTAGAACTGCGTTGCCGCAGCTTCTTCGTTCACGAATGTTCTCTCTTAAATAGGTGGAGACAAAGGAACAAGATGAAATATACCAAGTCAAAGTGTATCATTTGGTTGACTTAATATAATTCTAAGGTCAAATGGAACTCTATAGTTCTTTAAATTTAAACTGTATACACCTGACATTGGCTTTAGAAACAATACACTTATTTTTTGTTTACTTTTACTCCATGGGCATTGATGAGGTTAAGAAGCATAAATGGTACTCCGCACTATTGTAAGGGTTTATTTTTTAATATATGCATTTCTGTTTCTCAGCCTTTTTTGTGAAAGTCTTGGTTTGTCTCCACACATTTCCAAATGTGCTTGCTAATAGTCCAGTGGGGCTGAGAAAGTTTGCAACTCCACTAAAAACGCTGAAACAAACTTCAGTATGAGTGTAAATATATTAGTCCTCTAAGCCAGGATTTGAGGAATTACAGTGAATTTTATTTATGCTGTATATGTTTCTCTTATACTTCAGACACTATGAACTGAAAAGAAAAATGTTTTCTTACTGTTTAATTTATTTTTATTGCTTGAACAGGAAGTGAACATAGTTATTTCCAACAAAGTTTTACTTTTTGTAGGATTTTAAAAGTGATGATTTTTATCAGGAGTCTATTATGGTCAATATTAATAACACTGAAACAGGCAATCTAACTCCCAATATTGGAATTTTGGTACTTTTTTTCACATCCTTGTTCTTTATTTAGCAACTCTCTGATTCATTTAAATATGTTTTCTATAGAATTCTATGTGCCTTTTTACCTTGTGGCCTTTTAATTATTCTTAAGGTACAGAAGTGTCAACAAAAGCACTGATGGCTCTTTTCTATCTAACAGGGTTATTTTCACCACAAAATTGCTTTAAATCTGCAGAATTAAGTTTCACTTATGTAATTACGTACATTTATGATGTAAATGGATGATCAACTGATACATTGTTGATGCTTTTCATTACGACGAAAATAACAATCATAGATTACCATGTAAAATGAATTCTGTAGACTATGAAAACAGCCTTTTTAAACTACAGAAAGAATTATGTAAATTCTCTGGAGCAAAACTCTGCCCTGATGAAACTTAGTTCTAGGTGTTTTGAATCAGTTGTTACATGATGATGACATACAACTGTTACTTGCACTATATTATCATGTCTTATTTAAAAGTAAATCTTTTGGGGTTTCTTTGAGAAGCTTGCTTGATAATGTTGTGAGCTGTGGTTATAGTTTCTATCTATCAGGACCGAACACAAAATGGAATAATGCAAATATATTTAGGTAGGGAGTGAAGTCTTTTGGTGACTGCAAAGCAAGAAATGGGAGAAAATGATGTCTTCGAAGATGACTTAAAGTCATCGAACATAAAGCTGTTACCAGTCTTGCTCTCTTCAAGATCAGAACAAAGAGTATACTCTTGATCCCAACAGGCCCATCCGCTAAGCATGTTGAATAAGGGCCATAGAGGACTTCACTTTTCTTGTTATTCCAAATGGAAATCACAGACGTAGATGAAGAGCCCTATCAAGACTTCTTCCCATCGTTTCGTTAAAGAACTTAGATCCCCCCCTTTTTTTTATGGAATTAGTGAATGTTCTTAAACTGCTGAAACTACAGTTTTTCGTCTTTTTTTTTTTTTTAACAGTCAGGTGTTTTAGAGTTCTCTTCCACTCCATCACTCCTTACTCAGCTTGTTTTTTGTTGTTTTTTTTTTTGTAGGTGTGTGCTGATCATGTTACTGAGATTAATTATATGGCTCTGTAGTGTAGTTTACATGAAGATGATGTTTTTTCACTTGATGGCTGCAGATATCGAGAGTTTTGGTTCATTATTTTACAATACTGATCTAATAAGGGAAACAGGAAGATCTAAAAAGTTATATATAGCATATAAATAACTGGAAAAGTTTCATATGTCTTCCAAAAATATAATAAGCCTCTCTTTTATTCAAAATTCTTCCTCTTTTTTTCCCTTAAGAAAAAGGAAAGATAGCACAAAGCTTAAGACTTACCTAGGAAATCCATTCATACTCCTAACATGATGTAATTATACCCCTACAATGACTCCAGGTAGCTACACAATATACCAGGTAAGAATCAATGCACATTATAAAGAACTTACTGTTCTTTTCTATTCTTTCAGTAAAATAAGGGCCAGTTGGTTTATAGCCCATACATATGTGAATGAAATAAGATAAACCCCATGATCTCCTTGCACAGAATTGCAAATGTTTTTTTGCAATACCAAGGGCCAGACTCAACCCTTGGAGTTCATGTGGCAGAATTTCTCTTACATAAACCAATGCTTGAAGATGCTGCAAATGACCCTCAAATGATCCCCAAAGAGGAATCAGAATGGGGTAAAAACTCTCCCTGCAAACCCCAACCCCTGCTGCTGGCTGTAGGATTTTTGGTGTGAGGCTCTCGATGCACTCGATGCCAGAATGTGGCATTTAGCTCTTAGTTACAGCTAGTAAAGAACAGTTTTATCATTTAAAGAGGCGGTACATTTGTTCCTCAAGCAAGCAAGAACACCTGTGTTGTAGTGTTTCCTAGCTCGTGTATATTTATAGTAATGAAAAGACTGACTCGTACACATGTTTCAGTGCCTTTCTTGTGTTATGAAAGGCAAGTAGATGTTATAGCCATAGGTAAAAATGTGTAGTTAAATTGCACACTGACCTTAAATCTCCCTGTATATGCCCGTGCATCTTGCATGTCAAAAGTTGGATTATTGGGCATGTGTTGCAGCCTGCCTGCTACATGTTAGGCAAGTGTGCATTAGTACATAGAAGTTATTCATTCTTTTACAATGTTTTTGACAGATCATCTCATCATAAAAATATAAATAATTCAGGACATTTGTGGGGAAAGAATTACATTTTATGAAAGATGTTTCAAAGTCTTCCTAGAACTTAGATGATAGAGCCTAAGAGTTATTTTGTATCTAGTTGATACATTTCATGTTAATTTAATATTACAACCATACATTTTATTAATCAAAATTATGTAGCATGTGACTCTTTTGGCTTTCAGGGTTCTCAATTTTTGTTCTTTTGTTGCATGTACTGTATGTTTAGAGGAGACCGGTTATATACTCAATATGGTTTTACTGTGCCTTACACAAAGAGAAAATCTATTCAGAATGTATATCACGGGGTGGGGTAACAGAGTCTCTACTGCACTGTTAGGTGATGGCACACAGAGCATGTCCCAGAACATTTCTGTGCTTAATTACCCAACCAAAGAGATCTAAAGTATGTATGTTGTACTGTAATAGGGGTTTATGCCTGGACAGTTAAGTGTTTTATTTGTTTTCTGAAATGATGTGAACTTATTTTTCTAAACACTATGCTAAATAAACTTTATATTTATACATACATGGTGTGTAAAAGTTCTTTATCCCTGGGGCACCTGGGTGGCTCAGTGGGTTAAGCCTCTGCCTTCGGCTCAGGTCATGATCTCAGGGTCCTGGGATCGAGCCCCATATAGGGCTCTCTGCTCAGCAGGGAGCCTGCTTCCCCCTCTCTCTCTGCCTGCCTCTGCCTACTTGTGATCTCTCTCTGTCAAATAAATAAATAAAATCTTAAAAAAAAATAAAAGTTATTTATCCCTGTGGGTGGGGGGTAGGGAGGAGAGAAAAGAAGGGAAAAAGAAAAACAAAACCCACACAAACATTTCATAGACTAGCAGGCCCAAGGACAACGGGAGTCATTTTAGAACAGTCTCTGTTGGTTTTTGTGCAAAATTATGCAATTTGCTTAATGGTATTGCTTACCCCGAGCTAAATGATTAGATTTCATCCTCCTTAATGTAAAAAAATGTTTCCTATTCATCTGGATATTCCACAATCTGACTCTCATACTCCATAAGGTGTAGTGGAATTAAATTCCATGATCCAAAGGCCTTTCTATTCCTACCCTTACTGGATGAGCTCGATATAATGCATCTTTCAAACATTCCCATCAGCCGAAGTCTGGTCACACTGCCCTTGGGTCCACCTGTGCACTGACCTGAAGTTACGGACTCGGCTGCACCACTGAAGACTCAGTCCTGCTACAGTTTGATTCCACCTTTAAAATTACATAATCTCTGAAGAGGTGTGCCTCCCACACTAAATTAGAGGGGTTTGGATAAGGGAGATTGATACCAACTGTACAATCGTGTTACAAAACCAGTTAAAGGCATCGAATTAGTTTCAGGTATGTCTCAACTTTTTTTATATTCTTGTCATTCGCTTCACTTTTTTAGTGATTTTCTATGTAGCTGAACCAGTTGAAGTGGATAGTGTCTCAGTGAGTCTAGGGTCAGAGTATTGTGGAGTGGTTACATTTTATAACATCTTAACCAAACAAATATTTTAAAACATTTGACAGGTCACTGACCTACTTCAAACATTTGTGGCTCTGCAGAATCTAGCAAACTAAATAAAAACCCTCAAGGGGAATTCAAGACTTTCATCCCCCTCTTCCTGCTTCCCTAAAGAAATAATAAATGTGGAGTGCCCGGCTGGCTTAGTCAGTAGAATATGTGAGTCTTGATCTTGGGGTCATGAATTCAAGTCCCACCTAGGGTGTAGAGCTTACTTAGAAAAAAATAATAAATGTGGAAATTTATCTTTACACCATCACATTTTCAGAAAGTAGATAGTAAATAAATATAGATTCAGATAATGGCCAGTACTACAAAGTCCGTAACAGGGTAATGAGATTGAGCACGGGGAATGGTGGAAGCGGAGACACACATTACATTCATCGGGTCAAGGAAAGTCTCAAGGAAATAAACTTTCAAGAAAGAGGTATGAATGATGAGAGGGAACCAGCCCACAAGACTTAGGAAAAAAATCGCATTCCAGACGCAGGGAACAGCAGGTACAAAGGCCCTGAGGGAGGAACAGAGTGGCTGGATCACAGTGTGAACCCTAGGGGTCATTTAGAAGGAGATCCAGTCAGAGAGATAAGCAAGTAGGTGCCAGATCTCAAGTAGAACTTTATTGGTCTGTGCTAAATAGTTTGGATTTGAGTCAGAGAACCAAGGATTGCTATAACTTGATTTACACTTTAAAATGTCATTCTGGGGATGCCTGGGTGGCTCAGTTGGTTGGACGACTGCCTTCGGCTCAGGTCATGATCCCGGAGTCCCAGGATCGAATCCCACATCAGGCTCCCAGCTCCATGGGGAGTCTGCTTCTCCCTCTGACCTTCTCCTCGCTCATGCTCTCTCTCACTGTCTCTCTCTCTCAAATAAATAAATAAAATCTTTAAAAAAAAAAATAAAAATTAAAAAAAAAAAAATGTCATTCTGCCTTTTTTTCGGAGGACAGTGTTCTCCGAAGCCATTCTTGTGAGGGAAGGAATTAGGAAATTATGTCATGTTGTCCTAAGCTCTTGGACAGGAAATACTTCAGGAGCTGTTGAAGCATGTATGGCAGTTTTTTTCCTAAATGTCTCCAGAATTTTGTGCTCTTGAAGCCTTTTGTCTGTTCTGCCTCTCGCTGTTAGCCAAAGCTGCCAGCTTCCTGCTAGGATTGTCCCAGTCTGAACCTGTGCCCTGAACTCCATTCTGGTAGATCCAGTTCCCTAATGGATATTTTCAGAATGTCCCAGTCATCTATGACTCTACATGTGAAAAATTTAAACTATTATCTTTGCTTTAAGCCTGTTTCTCACTCGGTGCTCCTCATTCTATAGCAGCACTTGTTTACCCACCGGCCAAGTCAAAAATCTGGGACTCACCCTGGAGTCTTCTCTCCCTTTATTCCCACCCCTCCACCAGATCACTACATCTCTCCATGGCTGCTCTTTTACTGTCTCTTGAATCAATTCCTTCCCCTACATTTCTAGAGTTACTGCCATAGTTTAGGCACATACCGCTTTTGTTGTTGTTGTTTGTTTTTTAAAGGTTTTGTTTTTAAGTAATCGCTACACCCAACATGGGGCTTGAACTCACAATCCCGAGATCCAGAGTCTCATGCTCCACTGACTGAGCCAGCCAGGTGTGCTGCTATTTACCTTTTCTTGACGGAATCATTACAACTGCCTCCTACCTGGTATCTCAGTGTCTGGTCTTCATTCCAGGCTACATTACAATTCCATTCAGTTGCAACTTTCAGAATTCAAGACCTATTTCAGCCTTGCTTTCCACTTTAGAACCTTCAATGGTCTCCACTGTCTATGAAATAACATTTATTTATTTTTTAAAAAGATTTTATTTATTTATTTGACAGAGAGAGAGAGAGAGCATGAGCTGGGGAACAGCAGGCAGAGGGAAAGGGAGTGGGAGAGCTCAGGGGTGCTGAGCAGGGAGCCCCATGCGGGACTCAATCATGAAGCCCCTGGGATCATGAGCTGAGCCAAAGGTAGATGCTTAACGACTGAGCCACCCAGGCAGCCCTGAAGTACCATTTAAACCCCTTAACAGAGGCGCCTGGGTGGCCCAGTCTGTTATGCATCTGATTCTTGGTTTTGGCTCAGGATCATGAGATCGAGGTGCGTGTCAGTCTCCACGCTCAGGGCGGAGTCTGCTTGGAATTTTTCTTGTTCTCGCTCACTCTCTAAAATACATAAATAAATCTTCCAAAAAGTAAAAAACCAAATCCCTTTAGATACAAAGCCCCCAAGATCCAGGCCCTACCTCTCTGTCTAGTCACATCTGTTGCCCAAAGGGACAAGGTCCTTTCTACCCAATCTCCAAGACTCACTAGACATCACTAGCAGAGCTAGTGCTCCAGCAAGCTCCGTCTCACCCCCATAACCAGAATGTTGTGTGGCCCATTCTGTGATTTGACGAGGATTTATGTCTTCCTTAGTGTAGCACCTATCACATTATTATGAATTTGCTTCTCTGCACTTTTGTCTCTGTTTCTCTGGCATTCAGTATAATGGAGAAGAGTAGGCATTTAAAAAATATTTGTTGAATCAACAGTGACTCTGTTATCCTTTCCTTTAAATCATTTCACTTCCTCTGGAACAAGGAACTGCATTGCTAGGGCCCCTGAGTGGCTCAGTCAGTAGAGCATGTGACTCCTGATCTTGGGGGTGTGAGTTCAAGCCCCGCATTGGATGTAGAGATTACTTAGAAAATGATAAAATCTTTGTAAAAAAAAAAAAAAAAGAAACTTCATTGCTAAACTAGTTAAAGCATTATCCCTATTTAGAGCACACACAAAAAAAATAAAAATAAAAATAAATCAATACGTTGGAGGGTCGGGCCCAAAAGTGGTTCTTTGAATCTTCTAGCATTAGTGGATGGTCTTTATGGTCATTATTTTCCTTACTGCTCCAAGGTTTTTTTCCACTTACTTCGAAACAGAAGCTGGGTTCCAGAAGATAGAGGTTGGCTAAAGTTTGACAGACAAGTGGGCCATTAGCACAAAATACAGTCACTAAGCCTTTTTAGATCAATGTTTCAAAATAGCCATGATGTACAGAAAAGCTATTTATACTTATGTATAGATATACCTTCTAAAAATATTCTCTCTGTGGATGTATTCCTATTACTTGTATGTGAACTGAGTAGATGTCTAAAAAGTCTATGAGGAATAGTAAATGGAACATAGAGTTTTAGACATCAGGAAATCTGGATTCTAATTAGCTTTCAGATTTGGGAAACATCAATTCACCACTATGGAACCTATTTTTTTCCATTGAAATGGGTGTGTTAGGTATCCTTATATTTGAGATCCATGTCACTTTAAGAAAAGAAAAAGGTTAATAAAATGCACTGCACATGTTAAGAAGATCAACTCAATTACAGAATAAAAATACACTGTCACCTGCAGAGGACTACAATTGTAAGATAAAATAATGACTACTAAGTCAATGACCTGCGACCCTCCAGGATTATTTAGAGGTGTAGAGAGGAGGCAGGTCTGGCTCTATACACTTCCACATTCTTAACCTGTACCTTCTCTGCCCCCTAAGTGTTCTGCCCTTCTCTCACAGACTGCCCTACCTCCCCAAACACCTTAAGTGATAACCCTGGTGTAGGTGCTTAACAGTGTAAGATAAAATGAACCCAACCCCCCGGCCCCCACGATTTTGCTTTTTTTTTTTTTTATAACTTCTCCCCTCTTCCCGGGAATTTGCATTTTACGGAAGGCTTTTATTTATTTTTTATTTATTTATTTATTTTAGATTTTATTTATTTATTTGAGAGAGAGCGAGAGTAAGAGATAGCATGAGAGGGGAGAAGGTCAGAGGAAGAAGCAGACTCCCCATGGAGCTGGGAACCCAATGTGGAACTCGATGCTGGGACTCGCGGATCATGACCTGAGCTAAAGGCATTCACTCAATTAACTGAGCCACCCAGGTGCCCACGAAGGCTTTTAAAGACACAAAAGAGCCAAACTATTTATCATATTTATCATAAATGATATTATCATATTTATCATAAATGATAAATCTCAGATTAATAAAACTGAGCAAGGTGTTCCCTTTTTCTAAGAGCAGTAGATGTGTGTGTGTGTGTGTGTGTTTGTGTGTGTGTGTGTGTGTATGAAGTTGGGAATAGGAAGAGAAGGATAAATGAGCAGAGGAAAAGAGAGAATATCTCCATTTCTCTTCTTTGTGTGCTTTACTTCCCTACTGGATATCTAGGACTAGAGAGTGGAATTTGAGCTGTTGGATTCTCTGACAACAATTAACAGTGTAGTTTTTCCCCATACCCATCTTATCCAGAGCTTGAGATACTTCCTTCAAGAGAATTCCTGCATTGAAAAGTCATTAGCTGTAGTGAAACCATAAAAATTAGCTATAGAAAAACAAAGGTTGTTCTGGGTTTTTCCTGTTTTGCTTTGCTTTTTAAGATGTGAGCTATAGGGGTCCTTGGGGGGGCTCGGTCAGTTAAGCATCCAACTCTTGATTCCAGCTCAGGTCATGGTCTCAGGGTCTTAATCAAGTCCAGAATTCAGCTCCAGACTCAGTGTGGAACGTGTTTAAGATTCTCTCTCTCTCCCCCTCTCCCTCTGCCCGTTCTCTCTCACACCACTCGCCCCACCCTGCTTGCTCTCTCATAAATAAATAAATAAATAAAGAGCAAGCTTTGGGAATATAAGAGGAGGGCACCTACGTGGCTCAGTCAGTTGGGTGATTGACTCCTGGTTTTGGCTCAGGTCATGATCTCAGGGTCCTGGGTTGAAGCCCCACAACTGACTCCGTGCTCTTTGGGGAGTCTGCTTCAGGATTCTCTCTCCCTCTGCCCCTTCCCCAGCAGACTCACTCTCTCTCTCTCTCTCTCTCTAAAATAAAGAAAGCTTTAAAAAAAAAAAAAAAAAAAAAAAAAGATGTGAGCTATATAGGAGATGTGCCAAAGAAAACCCAAATATACATTTGGTTGAAATTAGGGAATTTAATACAGGTTTGTGTTCATTTTTATTTATTTAATAAATACATTGTTACTGTGTTCTTTAAAAGATGGATGGCCTTGACTATCTTACTATAAATGTATTACTCATTCCTTGGCAAATTTATTTTGTTAGCATTTAATGGGGGAAAAAAGATGATTGAAATCTTGCCCCTGCATGAATAACCATTAGAGCTCTTAATTCTAAAGTGATGAAGGATCCTATCTCAATCATCCCAGATCGATTTTCCGAAATCTCTCCAATAGACACATAATAGTTATCAGAATACATACAGTCTCCAAGAGTCCCTTACTTCTAGTCTCACTATACAGTCATATTCTACTGTCTTAACAAACACGCATCTCTCTTCCCAAGGACAAGCACAGATTTTCACATCAGTAGCAAGTTGATAGTGTTAACACTGAGCTCCTAGTATGAGTGAAGCTGTGTTAATATAGGATTTGTGTTTTTCCAAGGAGGAATAAATCAGGTTAGAATTTGCCTTTATTTTATTTTAATGGTGCATATTAACAATGTAAATTAAATGAATGAACAAGACTGGGTCTCTAGGTAAAGTATCGAAGGTGAAAGAAGGTGAAAGACTATCAAATACTTTAAATTCCTAAGAAGCACTCTAAAATACATGAGCTATTGAAATGTTAAATACAAAGCATTTCTGTTTATCACAACAGATCCCCGTATGGCTCCTACAAGAAAATATTTTCTAAGCTATTATAAGGGCTATAAATAAAGCTGCCTTTTAAATTTTTTTTCCTGTACTCCAAATTTTTCATTAATTCACACTAACAGACCTCTTTTCAGTCTTTGTTAGTTAGGTTTCTCCATGAAAACTGCTAAATGTGTCTGTAAACCAAGGTAATTTTAAAGAAAAGGAAACAGTTAAGTGCAACCTTTGATATAATACCCTAAATACTACTTTATATGCCTAACAATTGTGTTACCTTACATGCATACTCCCTCCCCCCAGAGGTCTGAGGGAACAGAAGTCATAGATCCCCACTGTTGGTTTTCACTGCTGTGAAGAATATGGCAACATTCAGCAGAGATTTGTGCTTCTGGATGCCAATTCGATGAAGTACAAATCTTGGCAATGACAATGCACTTGTATATAAACATAAGACCAAGCTTGTGGTTTGGGCCCAAGTTCCTGTACCAAAGGCCAAAGTTGTGCTGAAGGACCACTTTCAGCCTCTGGAAACATCAGGAACCCTGAAAAGCTCCCAAAGCTCTGCTTGAATTAGTTTATATAATTTTTTTAAAAACTTGTTTATATATTTGAGAGAGAGAGCACACAAGCAGAGAGAGAGGGAGAGAAAGAATTCTCAAGCAGACTCCCTACTGAGTGCAGAACCCAACGTGAGGTTCAATACGAGGACGCTGAGATCATTACCTGAACTGAAATCCAGGCAGATGCTTAACTGACTAAGCCACCTAGGTGCCCCCAGTTTACTTAATTTAAACCAAACCTCAGCATTCACAGGTCAAGTGCTAGGCTCGTTACCGGGGACTCAAAGATGGAGAGGCCACCCTCTAAAAGCTAAGAACTAAGTTAAGTGAATTAATAGGGACATACAAATTATCCCAGTTAAAGAACTACAAAAGAAGTATGTAGAACATATCCAGAAGCACTGTACAAGACCCAAAATTCAGAGATATTTTATATTTTAAAAATGTATTTTAAGGGG